>NW_025813493.1:3314432-3330856 GCF_021976095.1 Xenia sp. Carnegie-2017 | reverse complement strand
AATTCCTCGTCAATGACATTACTTATAGTACTCTTCTCATAGCACTCCATCCGTATATAAAAATTTTGCAGAGAACACTTTGAATCTTATTGCAAATCTCTTGTGGTGATTGCTTCCTCTTCACTTTCGAAATCAGATTTATTGTCCTAAAGCAAAGACACTGGTATGTATTTTTTCATGTCTTTAGCAAGATCATGAACAATTCCCACTACTATATACCACTTGAGCCAACGACCTTTGAAAGTGTAAATATGATTCATCGATATTTCTTTTGAACAATATCTCCAGAAGACTCGGTGCTGTTACTCGATTGTTTTGGTATTGGAGCCTCGTCTTCGCCAGAGCTATAAAGCTTTTATCGTCTTCAACATGGTTGGAATCAGTGGCGTAACTAGAACGTTAATTGGTGGGGTGCATATTCATATATTCCGCTGATTTGGTGATTTGCATTTCAAAAGAAATCAGAAGAGCAAAACTGAATATGAATAACACTACCCTGATGGCGTTCTGGTTCGCCTAACTGGAATCATTCGTATTTTCATTGGTCCACGGTCATCATCCCAAACTCTCGATTGTACGCTAGATGGCAACTACGTTCAGTTTCATCAAACTATCTTTAACCTACAAACGACTTAATTACCAATGGCAACAACGAGTTGCCTAAAACGCCCGTGTTACAAATATCTCAACAGGTTACCAATAACATACCAACAATTGCCATCGAGTTACCGCTAGCAACCTTTCACTTTTTTATACATAGCTACATTGCTTAAAAAGCTCAACGGTTTGCAAATATTCTGAAGGCAGTAAAAAATTAAACAAAATTATTCAAATTTATTTAATTAATATTATTATTATTAGTAGCTAATATTTTAATTATTATCAATTTAATTATTATCAAATTATTCAGCATTTTAAACACTAAAACGGATATAAGTCAAAATGTAAGAAATCATAGACAGGTGCAGCTGCTTTTCTTCTTCAAGGAGATAGAAAGGAAATTTATATTTTGATACAAACACGCAACATTTGAAAGCTCAGATACTGGTATTTCACTATGGTAAAAATCACGAAACTTATTTAGTAATTTTAGTTATGCACAAGAGCGAGCTGAAGTTGGTTGCTTTTTGCGACACGGTTTCAGTAAATACTATACCAAGTCAAATAAAATCCATCTGCCAATCAATCAACACGAATAAAGACTGTAGAGATTAATTTTATTGTAAAGACTATAAGTAACAAATTCTACGGCAAAATACATAATGTTCACTACAGATATATTCATTATAGTCATGAAATCGTCACTTTATTAAAAATTTCCTGATGGTTTCATTTTCATTTCAGTGAATTTTAAAGAATACGAAAATCCTTTCCAATCTTTCCAAACAACACCTTTGTACCAAGATGCAGAAGGTTGATAATTTCCATGATAATAATACCCATTTAGGTTGGAATCATAACAAAAATAATACCACCAAGCACCTTTAGCATGTACAGCGCAGTTTCCTTCAACATCTGTATCGTTATCTGAATCTTTTGTCGTAAACGCTTTGTTTTTATGGGCGGATAATGAGTCCCCAGCAGTTCCTAAATGGCGATAATTGTGTTCAAGAGAACACACAGTTAACAGAAAAATCTTTTATAACGCATTACATTTTGCTACTACAGTCTTACTTGAATGCTTGTGTAATATTAAGGTTTATTCAATGGACAATTGACAAAGATATTTACAATAAAGATGTTCTTTTCGCACTAACATGTTTCTCATCGTTTAGTTGTTTGATTATGTAGAGAAATATTTAAACTAATATACCAAATTCACCTGTGTTTTCATATAAAAATATGTTCAAACCCTTGCTCATAATTTGATGTACACAAAGCTAAAGCTGAATTTGTAATTTATTTTAATGAGTAAATTAGTCTTTATCCTTGAATATCTCTTTAGTATTGCCTGTCCAGGATTAGTTGTTGCAGTTTGTAATTTAGTTGTTCTACTGGTATTTTCAAAACTGTATTCACACGACAAAATAATTTTTGATTTATCAATGGGGTTGTTTGTTTGTTATATTTTATAAGTTTAAACAATATATTGTTCTTATGACATATATTTACCGAAAAAGGTAAATCAGTTCATGCAAACTCCAAGCATCCAAGGCATTTTAACTTAATGCTGATATAATTTTTATCATATTAACCTTTAGAATTTTGTGTGCTTTTATTGTTCGTATTTGCCTATTGAATTACCAGAATATTTTCCAAGACTCAATTGATATTTTTCATTTTCGTTCTTTGCAGCAAAATAATCATATTCAGCATATGTTTTGTTTCCTGACCACTCTCACAGGTCTACACGAAGTTTATTTTGCCTTGCAGATGTTAGTCGGTATATTTTCTCCAATCCAAGCCAGAATTCGCCTTTCAGATCACCAAACCTTGTTTATACTCTTTCCAACCTCGATAGAAGTTTACACTTCCATCTTGACGTCGTTGAAACACAGTCCAACCTCCAACAGATGACGTCATATCACAGAAAACCTTAAAGTAACCCTGGCCATCTGGATTAATTTGATAAACACGTTCTTTTTTTCACCTTTTTTGTACAGATCTGCACAGTCCTTCTCTTGTATCTCCTTTGAGCTTTGTTTTATTCCTGTTAGTTTTTGACATTTTTTGAAAGCCTTGTCAAATGTTTTTCAATAGTTTTTAACATGTTTTGTGTTTTTGCTAGTTGTGCTTCGAGTGTTTTCTTTTGTATGTATAGCTTAAGTAATCTTTGGCGGCACTTCGAATTCCAGAAGCCACAATTCACGTTAGGGCTGCACGTTTTCTAATATATATAAATATAATTATATGTTCAGCATGTTTTTCTCATACAGCAACATAGATTACCTATTTTTCACTTTGATTACTTTTATGCAATATGAACACAGAGTTAAAAAACGATAAAACTAAAGCCTTGAAGGATGCGAAAGGGAATTGTGATATAACAATATGAAAATAGCACGGGGTGCACGAACAGAATTACACTGGTGGGTTTTTAATGCTGAAAATTTATTTCAGAAATTTTTAGGAAGAAACACCAGTACGCAATTACTACTGATGCTTTCCTCTCGGGGTGGGAGGCATGGCATCAAGGAACATTCACAAGTGGTACATGGAAAAATCCGAGTCTACAAACAACATTGACTATTTAGAAATGTTAGCTATCTAACGAGGTCTACACGCCTTTGCAAAGCATATTGAGATCACGCTCATAAGAATACTGTATGACAACACAACTGCAGTAAACATCATAAATTATATGGGTACACGCCATTCAGACATAACTAATACTATGACAAGAATGATTTCAGAATTGTGTATAAATAAAAACATCTGGATTAGTCTTGCTCTCATCTTAGGCAAGCAAAATGTTGTCGCTGATTGAAATACAATCGTTTTGATAAGAAATCCTTTTTGAATAGAAAGATGAGCAGTTTGATAACCTTTTCTTGAATATTTGCCATGAGTAGATCTATATATTTAAATATTTATAGGTAACAGCCTATAACAAACACTCAGAGCTCAGTACATGCACGAGTAAATGGTTCAGCAGTTGCATATACTTGAGATATGACATTTCCATCGAGAAAAACGCTACCAAAAATCGCTAAGAGAGCAAAGGTCCTCATGATCTTGTAATGTAGAAACCAATATGACTAAAGAAATTGAACTTGACCGAGAATTTAAAGTGATATACGATCCTGTTTTCGTCTTCATTTTGGCAAATGACGCAAAGCACCTCATGAATTTGTCAACACCACCAGCTGTGGTGAATATCACTTTCTATTTTCAGATGTCATCATATACATTTAAAGCGTTTCATAGAATAGATTTTTTCGAATATAATTATTTTTTAAAACGACAGTGTGTATTGTATTGCAATGAAAAAATACGTTATAAAATAACAATCAATCACGTTTTTTGATTGAAAGAGAATTGACATAAACGAGATATCAATTCGCTTAAAGAGGAAGAAATTTAGATGGAACCCATGCCGTGTCTATTTTTATCTTTTTTATAGACATGATTAATATAAAATATTGTACATGTTTAAGTAAATCCTATTTTATTGCCTATTCTAAAGTTCATAACCTTTATACAGCTATATTGTCTCTTTGGAAGATAAATTTAAATAACTTGAGCTCACTAATGTTTTCATTGCGTTTGTGAAGTTAAGCAGATTTAATTACAACTTAACTGAGAGTCATTCTGATGCTTAAGAAATCATGCAAAACGTTTAGACTTCAATTTATGTTTGAATAAGTTCACGTACGTCAAAATTTCGTGTTTTCTTACAATACTAACGTCGTAGTTTTGTCGCTACTTTTCATCAAATCATATTGGTATTTTGTTAAATATTTGTAAATGATCATTGGAATTATGTGTGATATATAATATCATTAACTTTTCAGACAAAAAAATAGGGTCCCCTATTGACTTGTCCTTACAAAGAAGAGAAAAGCTCATGCTAACTACGTATGCCAATGTTGTTATCGAGAACTCCTTTCCTAAACATTTGTCATTGTTGATAGCTAGCAATCCAGCTGTGTGATACAGAAAAATAATTACTAGGTCAATGTCAAATTCGTCGTCAAAGGCGGTAAGTGGTTTTTGAGCAATGTCATAGATTCATTGGATTTGTTGTGATGCGAAATAGATGGATTGTGATGCGAAATAGATGGATTGTGATGCAAATTCCTGTAATAATTAGTAAAAAGTATCAAAAACTTTAGAATTTGCTAAACTTCTTAATTTATGACCAATATTATAAACTATTTACATTGGCTATTCACATTTGTTTTTACCATAGATTGAATGAGTCGCCAAAGATATATAGAATAAGTTCCAAGAAAAGATGCACAACAGAATTCCAGTATTTTATGAACTGAAAACCCCTGCATGATAAGACATAAAGTTATTTACCTTCGGGATGGAGTGGTTGGTCAGTGTTAAGTAGAAGGAGGAGGACTAAGCAATGTCAGTACAATGTAGGGGGTACACTGAGTGAGCTCGGTACAATTGCTTGTGGACGATATGAAGGTATATGAGGAGGTGAGAATATGAAATGTTAAGGATGTGAGTGTTGCAGAAATGAATGATGAGAAATGTGACAAAATGAATAAATGTGGAAGATGAGAGTGTGGAAAGGATAAAGGTGAAGGAAGATGTGAATAATCGAAGTGGATAAAGTGGAAGGATAAAGTGTTAAGGTCAGAGGCATGTAAGGATCATCGTTAAATGTGTCCATTCTTCCTCTCCTTTCCTCTCTCTGCTCCCTTCTCTCTTTTCTCTTTCTCTCCTCTCTCCTTTTCTCTTCTCCTTCTTCTCTCCTTTCTCTCTCACCCTTCTCTCTTTTCTCTTCTCCTTCTTCTCTCCTTTCTCTCTCTTCTCTCCTTTCTCTCTCTCCTTCTTCTCTCCTTTCTCTCTCTCTCCTCCCTTCTCTCTCCCTCTTCTCTCCTCTCTCTCCCTTCTCTCCTTTCTCTCTCTCCTCTTCTCTCCTTTCTCTCTCCCTTCTCTCCTTCCTCTCTCTCCCTCTTCTCTCCTTTCTCTCTCTCCTTCTTCTCTCCTTTCTATTGTTCTCCCTCCTCTCTCCTTTCTCTTTTCTCTTCCCTCTTTTCTCATCAAGCGTCCTCCATCTCATGTTCTCCTTTTTCTCTCCACCCATTTTTCCTTTCTGTTTTCCACCAGTTTTCTAATGCGAGAAATATACTAGCATTAACTAACACAAACACTATGGGTGTCAACACATCACGACTAGTATTATTATTATTATTATTATAATTATATAATATTTATACAGTATTTTTCTTCAGTACAGAACACTGTCATCAACGAAATAGCTGTATAAATACATAAAAATAAAACTTAAAACATACTTTAAGAAATTACAATACTAAAATAGTAAGACTAAACCAAAATAGTAAAAAAACAGTAACTCTTACACAAAGACCAACATCAACACTAAGAAAACACCAGCACTTTGACGAACACTGACACTGATATTAACACTTTACTTAAGCTTTGACAAATATAACATTTTTCCTGTTCAAGTGATCACATTTTTCGTTACTATTTCCTTCACGTATAACCTTATTCTTAATCACAACATCCCATTTTGAATTTTTCCAGCAACGCGTACACCATTTATAATCTTTTTACCATAAAGCACACTTATTCTATGTTTTGTATTTTGCTTTTCAATCAAGTAGATTATTTAAAAAAATTTCTTAAGTAAGAACTGTTTATAATATTTGTGACTATTTCACACAATTTCTACCCATCTCCATTATGTTATAATGTTTATTTTTATATCTACTTGATGTCAACCTATATTTATCTTTATGTCAATCTACCTTTGTGTCTTTCTTCGTGTTTATCTACCCTTATATGTCTACACTTATGTCTTACTCTATGTCTACCTTTATGTATACCTTCATTTTTTATGCAATATCAATATAAATTTACAAGATGTAAGGACTTCAAAATGTTCAGACCTAAGTCTGAGGTGGTGAAACTTCTTGGATCAAAATTCGAGAAACTGAATTCCATCCACTGTTTGCATTTCCAGGGTTTCCTTGATTGCAATCGCCGACATAAAATCCAACAATAACTGTACCATTGTTAATGTTTCCACAATATCCCTCTATATGACGATGACGATGAATATTTTGTGTTCCTTTACCTTTCCACATGTAGAGGACACCTTCAATTGTTGGAGTACATTCTTTTCCATTCAATTTAAAGTACCATCGTTTGCAACAATAGTCACAGTTAGAAATACGGAGGTTACCACCATAGAACACACGAAGGTACGTGTTGTTACATTTTTTAAAAAAACTACAAGACTAGAAAAACAAAACAAGCAGAACATGAAAAACATTTTCCAATGCATCCTTACATCTAATATGATGAATGCCTTACACAGGTCCATAACAAGATCTATGATTGAGGGAATCATATTTGTATACGTCATAACCTGTAAACAATTGTTTTAAAGGATTTCATTAACTCGGCATATCATGCATATACGTGTAGTTATGAGACACCCCATCCTCCAGTTACTAAGCTTGTGACGGAACTCTTAGAAACTTGCAGTATACAGGCTGTTAAAAAAAGTAGGTTCTTGAAAAAATTCTCTAAAACAAGACGTCGTGTTCTTTCTTCTTCTTTAACCTTCTGCTACAGCCTTTTTTCTTATGCTTGCATTCATATCAATGCTTATGTCACATGCGTGCTTGTGCTAATATCAATACTTATGTCACATGCCTTTGCTTGTGCTAATAATATTCACTTCAACTGTGTTAACCAAGCCTGATGCAAATGATCTGTCATTGCAATTTACATTATTTTAATTCCTTTTTTCCACAAAACATTAATTAGCTTGAAGTTTTGTTATGAGTTCAAATTCCAGCATCTAAATCGACAAATTTATAAACCTAAATTTGCTATATACATCAGCGTTTTTTGTACACATACTTGAAATAATGGTTACAATTGCATTTAAGTTCAAAACCAAAAGTTATGTTTTGGGCAGTGACATTCATAATGAAAATTTGCTTTCTGCTTGCAAATTTTACCTTTATAGGTAGTATACCTTTATAAATAAGACATTCGTAATAAATACCTTTATAAGACCATAATTCATTTCAAGTCCTTCCTTCCATGTACATTGCTTCCAGTTCGATTCAATATAGTCTTCTTGAGCGCCTTGTACACAAAGTTTGCCATTTTCAACCTTTATCACAAAAATATCTACAGTCAGAATTATAGTTTAGTCATGTTATCAATAGTTAAGTCTGGAAAATCGGTAATCATTACGCTCTGATTTTCTTTTTGCACAAAAAGTAGTAATATTCAAAATGTCAAATGTGTAGTTGTTAATTGGAAGATGTATCGTTTAAATCCTTGTCATTTGTCTTCAACAGTAAGCCAGTAGTTTCTTGCATACCAAAAGATATACTCAGTCTTTCATTTTGCATGATATTGCGTATGTCGAATTTAAGTTCAGTAGCGTATCCGACTAATCCAAGTTCCCTCTTTTATGAGAGTCATTGAATGTTATAAAAAGATTCTACTTTCAGTAGCACAACAGCAAAAAGTTCAAAATAACAGAAATGATGAGACGCAAAATTTTGTGTTATCAAAACAATAAGTTCTTAAAATACTTGTTTTTAATTAACTGCCAAATGAAAATGTACAATTTGTTATATATATTCTAAAACAGGTGCATTCTAGTCATAATGACGTTTAATTATTTGTACGTGACAGAAAAATGAAAGGGGCTTTATTTGTAATTTTTAAGTTCTCGATACAAAAGTTTATGAACAAGATATATCTAAGCAAAGTAAAAATTATGAAAAATGAGGGGACAATCTCAACATTTTCTTCACCTAAACTGTTTACAAACAAAACCAGCGGTTCTTTTTTTCTTGGCGGTGTTAAAATTAAGAACCCAGGTCCGCCATTACGTGTGATGGGATTTTAGGCTGTCACGTGATAATTTCCCCAAGCAATGTGGGTACTCTCTCACTGTTCATTCTTGGGATTTTAGTTTTGGACCATAATTTCCACAGTTCTTACTCTCTTCATAGTCACTGACATTTCTTTAGCTGTAACCCACTTCACTAGCTAGTTCGCTTTTGGAGTAGCATTGATCTTTCGACCTTACCAATACCATTTCACGACATTCAACATTGATTCATGGCTTTGGACGTATAATACAGTAATTTGTCTAGATTCTTTTTATCCACTAAATAATTTTTCTTTCACTAAGTGCTGTTGGAATGAAGTTCGACTATATATGTCTTAAAGTGAATGGTTTGAACCTGGGAACTCTGAAGATGACTACTGCTAAGGTTGTCGAAAGGTCAGTCAACATCAACACGAACAGTCCTTCTTAGGACTTTATTGTCATGGGTGATCTACATCTACAAACATATATACATACGTCAAATGTCATTTGTGACTGTTGTAGGACATCTAACCGTGGTTAAATATGATTAACAACAGAATTGAAATTTGTATTATAGGCTATAACGTCTTCCCAAATAAAAATAAGAAAATTGAGCAGTTCTTTTTGACAGTTGAATGGTGAAATTTTACGGTCTATTACAAATTGTAAGGGAGAGAAAGTCGTTTGAAACGTAGTTTTTGGCTTGCGCTTGTAGCCAACCATTGTATCATTTGCATATTTAAATTATTGGTTCTCTCTTGCACATTAAGTATATAACTTTCACGCAAATGCCCTCAAGAGCGTTAACTGTACCTCATAAAAATGTTTCTATCTTTTTCAAACTTATTTCTGATTCATTTTTGCATACAATACGCAATACAATTATATGTCTTTCAATACTGGCTCCTTAAACTTATCCATACTAAATTCCATCACTATTGTCTATAAAATGATTTAAAAGTGGCAGGTTTGCATGTCTATCCTACGACTTAAAACTTTTGCCATTAACCTTAAACGATGCTTAAGTATTGACATGCAAAAACTGGTATTTGCAATAGATTTCAATTGTCTTGGTTGCCTGTTTTGACCAAAACTCCCCAGTGATCTCAAATATATATGTATGTTCTACTTTGGTTGCTCCTAATAGTCGATTCATTTCAATTGACTTCATGATCCACGTTTAGATATACTAAAGGCATAGAAACCTACATTGTCTTGTATTTTTAAGCTTTTGTAAATTACAAGAAAAATATGCATGTGTATATGTCTTCAAAGTTCCTTTGTCGACGCATCCTTGTAAAAATCTCACTTTTAAAATATGTTTTTCCATATCTGTACATTATCATACATTAGGGCATTGTCAATCGCTTAAAAAATGTTTTGGGATAAAGAAACAACAGTCTCAACCTCAAGGCCAAAATATGTCAAAATGTCTTTATACGAAGTTTGCATTCTGTACAGTTCTTGCTCGCTGGGTTAGATTGTCCATCTTCTAAATGTGTTTTTCTCGCGATATGACTCTAGCCAGTCACGTGCTGCTTTCATTGATGAATTCATTGGTCCCTGTCCGCCCACGTATGCGACTTTACCTTCTTCGATGGCGTAGAGTCTCTCAGGCAACGCTCCATAGGCCACATTTGCATTGTCGTCCATTGTATCTACCATTATTTGACATGGAAGATTGAGTTCTTGTAGCTTTTGCGCGGCTTTGCATCTTTCATATTGATTTCGATGCTTTCGTACTTTGATAAAGTTATTCTAAAAGGAAGTGAAATTAGCTTCCTTCATGACTTTATCAAGAAATCTTAAGACATGTTTTTCTATGCACAAAAGATTGTCAAATAATGAAAGGGACGATTCTTTTTGAAACAACATCTTTGTTTTTGCCTAATGAAAGTATAGTTCAACAGAAGTTCAGTATTTCTGCCTTTGAAAAAGGTCCCATTTTTATCAGTAAGATAAAAAAGCTATTATTATGTCAGCAGAACATATTGTCTGGCTATATAGCCTACTAAAATGTTATGAGTGTTTGCAAAAGATTTTTACCTGATGAAATTTATATGCTTCGTTATTATTATTATAGTTATACAAAGAATGTTTTATAAATCACGAAATTCCTGTAGCCGTTTAATTTCTATTCATGTTATACTGGAAAAACTATTCTTCATAATGAATAACGTAGCTATAATATAACTCTACGATTTTCATCAATTCAAAATTATGTTGAAGAAATAAAAGAATTTACCTTGAAAGACCATCCATCAATTGGATGAGCTTCTTCAATATATACAACGACAAAATCCACGATATCTGAAAAGTCTTGAGCTAGAACACCAAATTCTTTCAGTTTATTCATAAACACTGGGCAACTACAACTGCCAAAGTACACGACTACTGCTCTCTCAGCTTGAAGTAAATCAAGTAAACGCACATATTTCTTTCCATCAGGTGTTACCAAGGGAACATTTTGTGCCTCCAGTCCGTTTCGCATTTCCTTTGTAATATCTACAACTCTTGATTTCCAAACTGACTTAAACATTTCCCATCCAAGAAATGTTTCCCAGTAGTTGGTTTTAGGGATATTTAATCCCGTCACTTTTCTCATACCATTCTCGAGCACAAACCCTAAACCTAGTTATTCATGAAATCATAAAACATTAATCATGATCATTTTGACAGACAAAAGGAAGAGATGCCATATATTGGTGTGAGAGTTAGTGCACCATTATAGGGCTTTTTTGTTGTGTGAAAGGACGTACTTGTTTATCAAGACAATATGTATGTGATTAGAAAAAAGTTTTATGGTTGATTGGACAAGCAGCACAAAGCCCACATTTGAATTTAAGAACAGTCCAAATGCACACAAAATTTTATGTTGCCCAAAATACATATGAACTAGCTGTCTAACATAAGATTGTATTACATTTATATCTATATACGAGTATCCATAATATATATGCCATTTTAAACTATGAATTCCGAAATTTTATGTGAACTTGTAAAAGCAATTTGATCCACCTTTACTAGCTTGACCATTGTTCTGCGAGGTCTAAATTTTAGGCCCCCTTTACAAAGCTTACAAGTCACTCTTTGAAGTATCTCTTACTTTGCTGGCAAAGTATGAACGCGAAACCAAAAAAACAGTCAATCTTTAACAAAGGAGTTTTGGCCTTATTTTTCAAATAGAGTTCTTAGTGTGTTTGTTGTTCAGTTATTTTTCTACATCAGATCTGTGATTGCATGGTTTGAAGAGAAGTCAATAGATTGAGTGACATTTAAATGTCCACAGAAAAGGACATTAGCAACGAATTCGTTGTAACAAATAGTTTACATTGCTACATGACAGCATATTTTAGTAAAATGACCTCTGTCAACTAGTGAAAGTTTAACTCTGTAATATATCAAAAACTATTCGGTTGAACAATAGCAAAATTATAATAAAATTTCTTACTTTGCAGAGATCCATACATTGTAAATATAGTCAATTGGAAATTTACAAAACAGCTTTTCAGCTGCTAGAAGAAAAAACTAATTTATTCTCCCACACAAACAATTTTTAAAATTTAAATATTAAAGCAGCAGGTAAAGCGTTTCTATTATGCTGCGTAAATGCAAAAAAATTATTATAAGGCATCATGCATAAAGAATTTTCTAAAGTATTTTTGGATGTATGTTAAAGCATAAAAGATGAATAAATTGGGTTCATTGCTACCTGACGAAGCAAAATTTATTAGAAACATGATGAATAAAGTACAATCTCTAAAAACGCGTGTTAAAGCCACATCTACGTCCTATGACTTCTCTAACTGGCTTCTCAAACCTAAAAATTCACAACTCTTGTTGACGTTGCGTGACTCAAAGAAGAGAATGAACAATATTATATGCGTGTCTTCGTGAGAATTTCAATGCAAATTTAAAGCATGCCAATATAATTACGTCAATGGAAATAAGCTGTTGAATAATTTAAACATTAAATAGAATTTTTTTAAAAGGTGTTTTTATTTTTTTGCAATCAGTATTAAATATTCCCTGTCACACAATCTGACTCAAAAGCAACGTAACAAAAGAGACATTTCTTTGCAGATTTTTTTCAGAAAGCGTTTTTTTTTTTGTAGAAACAGAATAAATTTGAGAGAACGTTTTTGCATTCAATGACAATGTAATATTTTTAAAAACGAATTGTAGAAAAATCATTATTATTTTCAGAAAAATTGTTCAAAAGTATAATCTAATGATGTACATTTATACATATTGCACAAGTAATGAGCCCAAACAACTTAAACTTGACATTATGTTAATAATGTTGGACTATTGCAACGCACTCTACTATAGTCTCCCGAAATATCTTTTGAAAAGACTTCAGTGTATTCAGAACAGTGCGGCAAGATTAGTAGTGCAAGCGAGGAAATTTGATCATGTCACTCCAGTTTTGATAAAATTATAGTGGCTTCCCCTCCGTTTCCTAATTATGTTTAAGATATTGCTATTGGTGTACAAGTGCTTGCATGATATGGCTCCCCCATACTTGGTTAACGTCATAAAACCGAGAAAAACGTCACGTTCCCTCAGATCTACAACCATGGAGTATCTAGAAGAACAAAGATCTTGTCTGGTGACCTACGGTGACAGATCTTTTAGTGTTGCTGGACCCAAACTGTGGAATTATCTTCCACTTCAAATTAGGAAATGTTCTTCAATTCAATCTTTCAAGAAAGAACTGATAAGCCATTTATTTAAAAACTTTGTTTCATTTGGTTTTACGTGATCTTCAATGAAAAATTACATTTTATTACTGCTTTTATATAAGTTTGATATTTATCTTCTTTTATTGTGTAGCGCCATGAATTTTTGATATGAGCGCTATACAAGTTCAATTATTAATATTATTAGACACAAACATGCGTAGTTCTCCAAAATTTATGATAGAAAAATAAAAAAGTATGTGCAGAAACTTTGCTTTTATACATTCGGTGAAAACGAAAAAACACTTACCTGTATGAGGATTGTAACTTATGAAAATGTAAGTCCTAAATATTCTCTGAAAATGTTTAGGGGAGGGGGGTCGCAACCATTAATTTGTCGTTTTTTGTCCTTATTTTCCGAATCTTGAGAGAGGAAAGGGTAGAAATAGGTTGAAATGAACTAAATTTGTTAATAACATTAGAAATTAAAATCATGTGAAATGTGATGTATAGAGATAATTACCTAAGAAACTAGCCTTGTTTGAATTCGATGTACTTTGGAAAGTTTCATGTTAGGTTAAGTAAAAAGGGGGGTAAATCATATTATAATGAGCTATAAAAATTAAACAAAAGTTGCTTATAGACAATACTCCTTTTTTGGCTTTATAGTGTCTTATCTTTGAGCGGAAACTAACATCTGCTGTGCACATTTTTCTTTTAGTTACAGAGACACTTGAAATAGTTGACCAATTTGAATAACGTCAAAATAAACATATTTCTTCCCGGGGTGTTGTTATGAGGAATTAAAATAATTTGGTCTGTTATTTTCAATGTAAAAGGTATTTTAACAATTGTTGAAACAATATTTTGTTGCATATTTTTCTGACACTAAATTTCGCAATTACGGCTCTTTATCAAAATATAATTAAAATCATCAAATTTGTGTCCCCGTCCACAGAAAAGTACTTGTCTTGTGTTGATATCAAAATTCAAAAAGCCAATATTACTAGCACTTTGGGACAAGACAGTTTCTACTCTGTTACATTTTTCTAAGCTGCTGTTTGAGAAAGAATAGAAAACAACTCGTCAGAACTCAAAAGAAATTTCATTGATAGCCAAACTGCCTCTTCATGGTAAGTAATGAAACATAAAGAAAACCTAAAATTCAGAGCTTATCACATAATTTAAGAACAATAGTTCTTATGGAATAAACTTCCTTATCAAGACCATACATTTCATTTATCATAGTCATGCTTATACGTAATTCAACAGATAATCTAATACAATCTTTTAAAATACTTAAAGCATTATGAAACATTTTTGTATGTTTTTTTTAAACATTTTCTGTAGTTAAGTGTAGCGCAGGCATGCTTCATGTATACATAGCTGCCATTTGTTAATTTGACTAATTTAAAATTCTTAAAAAAACTTTTACTGTTTCGCAAATCTTTTTATCATTTTATATTTATCCTTATGATGAAAACAATAACGAATTGATTGTTCACAACAAATGATAAAGTTCTACTAATTGATATTTATGAATGTCTGGAAATATATTATATCATATTTCCATTGATACGCTAGAGAAAATCGTAGCTACATCAAAAATATTTGAATTAACCATCATTCGTATTTTTGTTCTGAATAGAGATAACAAAAAAATGTGTTTAACTATCATAGACATTTAAGAATAATAAAATATTTGCAAACTGTGTTACGTTTTTACATGAGAATGATAGTAAACTAAAACTTGAATGCATGTGTGATAAAGAATATTTGATTGGACATTAAAACTAAGCTTTAGGTTGAGGAAATGATAAAGAAAGAGGTACATAATTCAACAAATTGAAATGGGGCAAATCATCATCAAACATCAATACAGAAGTCATTTTAAAAAGCAAGGAATGCATGCAAAATAAATGATACATTTTTCGTCTCTTGTTTCTTCTGTTACAATTATTCAATATTGCAAGAATATTTTTGACAGATAAATGCCTTTAATTGTCTGAAACAAAATATTTGAAGAATTAAAACTTTTTGATACTTCAAAGTTGAATTCCTCTATTTAGTTATTTAAAGTTTTTTTACTATAGCAATTCTGTTGAAATGCTCATAAATTTCATTGAATTTAAAACTTATATCATTATGAGAGTCGAACTTCTCTATACGGCTGACAGATGTTGTAAACAGAATATCATGTATATCATGTAAAATGTAAGTTGAAAATTTTTCTCTGAAAATGTTTGGGGGGGGGTCTGCAACCATTAATGTGTCTTTTGTCCTTATTTTCTGCTTTTTGAGAGAGGAAAGAGAATGAATACATTGAAATAAACTAAATTCATTAAAAACATGAAAATTAAAATCATGTGAAATGGGATGTATAAAGATAATTACCTAAGAAACCTTGTTTGAATTTGATATACTTTAGAAAGTTTCATGTTAGGTTAAAAGGGTAAAAATATTATAATGAACTATAAAATTGAACAAAAGTTGCTTATAGACAATACTCCTTTTTGGCTTTATAATATCTTATCTATGAGCGGAAACTAACATCTGCAGTGCACATTTTCTTTTAGTTTAGAGACACTTGAAATAGTTGACCAATTTGAATAACGTCATCATAAACATATTTTTCCGGGGTTGTTGTTATAAGGAATTAAAATAATTTGGTCTGTTATTTTCAATGTAAATGTATTTCTTGGAATTGTTGAAACAATATTTTGTTGCATATTTTTTCTGACACTAAATTTCTGCAATTACGGCTCTTTATCAAAATATAATTAAAATCATCAAAAGTTTGTGTCCCGTCCACAGAAAAAATACTTTGTGTTGATATCAAAATTCAAAAAGCCAATATTACTAGCACTTTAGGACAAGACAGTTTCTACTTCAGTTACATTTTTTCTAAGCTGCTGTTTGAGAAGAATAGAAAACAACTCGTCAGAATTCAAAAGAAATTTCATTGATAATGAAATGCCTCTTCAATGGTAAACAAAGAAAACATAAAGAAAACCTAAAACTCAGAGCCTATCACATAATGCAAAAATAATGGGTCTAATGGATTTAACTTCCTCATCAAGACCATGTATTTCATTCATCATAGTCATGCTTATACGTAATTCAACAGATAATCTAACATAATCTTTATCTTATAAAATACTTAAAGCATTATGAAACATTTTTGTATATTTTTTTTAAACATTTTCTGTAGTTTAGAGTAGCGCAGCTAATCATCATATATACATATT
>NW_025813493.1:3283270-3313932 GCF_021976095.1 Xenia sp. Carnegie-2017 | reverse complement strand
AAAAAAATAGTCCTTTATTTATTAAAATATGTTCATAGGAAATTTTATCAAAAACCTAAACAGACAAACAGAGTTGTTTGCATGCAGTTTAACTGGTGCATTATTGCACGTTGAATGGGGCCTCTAACATGTACACAAACTTGTTTACATTTTTGCAGTAAATTTTGTCTCAATTAATCCTTAGTAAATATTATTTTAATAGATTGCCTTTTCAGTATAATGGGATGATGTATGGACCTCCTTAAGGCTAAAGTTGATGTGTAGTTAATATGCTCTTCATCTGTGATTATACCTCTTTTTCTTTCAGGAATACGCACTTTTCAGATGGAATGCTTAAATCATTTCAGGCATTTTCCGAGGAGAAACCTGGAGACAAGTTGCGTCATGATAATGGTAAAATCCATTGTGATGTTTAGGGTGAATTTTGAGCCCGTCACAGTTACTGAATGATCGAAATTAATTTTTGGTGATTAGAGATATCATTCAGATGTAGCATGTAATGAATTATCTCCACCAACACAATTGTTTGTTTGGGGTCTTCATTTCGATCTTTTCTTGAATAACTGGGTTTTGTTTCAATTTTAAAATTACAAACAGTAATAGGCTTAAATGCAAGGTGTGTATGACTGCGTTCACTTGTGTGTGAATTTCTGCTCAAATTTTCCAATGAATAATCTGGGGCCGGTTGTATAGAAACGTAGTTAACTTTAACTATAGTTAGTACTAACTACCGTGGTTAACTCCTTAACTGTAGTAACTGCGTGGAAATAGAGTGGAATGTTGTTTACGTTAAATGACATAAAGTTTAATCATTTATGCTTTGTAATGGCGGGCAGAGTGAACTATAAAATGACTTCAAAATCCAAGAAAAATCTACTTGGCTTTTGTAAAAATCTTAAATTATGGCAAACTATCGTTTTACGGATGTTGATTGATAAAATAAAATTTATTATACGATTCATTGACATGGTAAACCGGATTAAATTGTATATACTTTGGACTTTTCTCAAGAAAAAATCGCCCCTTATCTTCTGTAATACAGTACGATGTTGATGAATGATATGAATCTCGGCAAGGACTGCTTTTTTATGTAATTACATATAATGGACTTGGGCAAACGAAACAATGAACTCTTCTCAAATTGATTCATATTGTGTTCTATGTGCAAGGATTTAAAATAATTGAATGGCCTTGCTTTTACAGAATTTAAAACTGAGAGATTAGGGGTAACAAAGGAAAAGGGTCGTTTCGTTTCTCTTTATAACAAAGCTAGGTAAAATGCTTGAAAGAAATGTGTTTGTACAGACATAAGTCACACATATTTGTAAAGATGACAGTGATGAGACTTTTTATATTGAAGCATTTCTTTGAGTTGTCATAGTAGCCATGTAATCCAGCAATCTATCTTCGGCCTTGTGATATTTATATTCCAGCTATACACAGTTATAACTGTAGTTAGTAAAACTGAGTTATAAAACTATTGGGTATATTTGTTAATGAGCCTTAGCTATGGAACTTTTATTCATGCCTTTGTGATTTATTAGCCTATTTTGTCCAAAACTTGGGAGTTCTATTTGTTTCCTAGTATCTTGGTAAGTATTTGAATGGCTTCAAACAGCCATTGACACTATCAAATAGTGTATAAAGAAAGATATTGTTTGCTAATCATTGAAAAGAATGTTGTTAACCAAAAAATTAATCATTGTTTTATGACAAGACATTTAGTCACAGGTATGACTGTATGAGCAAAGAAGACAGTGATAGACTTTTATTGATAGACTTGTTAGCACACATTTCTTAAAGGTCATCATAGTTATAATGTAATCTCGACTGTTGTGATTATATCTTTCCTCTGTCATTAAAATGTAACATAGGGATATAGAATAAATATTGTATTCATTTAGTCTTCATTGTCATTTCTATCCTGTTAAACTCATGCCATTTTGTTTATTATAGATTTTGAGTGTCCATGGGTACATAGAATATTTGCTCTTAACTTATTTAATTTAAAATCTATTCTCAAAAATATTTAACCTTTTTCTTTTCGGCTATTTAATTCTCATGGTTCAGCTATTTGACTCTTGAAAATTGCTTAACGTACATTTAAAGACAATATATTGTTTTGCATTGTGATATTGATATTGCATAATGAAGTTTTTATAAAATTCATTGGTGATTACTCTGTAGTTGTTTTCAAATGACTCATCTCTTCTCTGTTACATCATAATCATGCATTCGTTGTGTAACTGTTATCATTGGTAGATGCATTATATCATTTCAATCCAAGATGTCTTCTCTATCAATCAGCTGAGTCCTCAAATAAAGTAAAAACAAAATTTTAGCTCTGCAGAATGCTCTCTGTTGAGCTTGTGGAGAAAAATTGGATGCAATACGGGGCAATTTTCAAGTAGCATAACAAATGCAAAAACAAGAGTTGTGGGAGAAGATTCCCAGGTGGTTTAACTCTATCTAAACAACAAGCAGTTGGACACACTGTGTTTTCAATAGGTTATGTGCTACCATTCTCTTTGCGGGAACAAGATTGTTTCATGACAAACCAGATAATATATCAGATAGTCGCATGACATGCATGATAAATCCAAGATGGCGTGAGAACGAGGCAAAAACATCAAAATTTTTGCAATTAACTTTCACCACAACGTCAAAGAAATGTTAGAAAAGACGTCATTGCAAAACTATATCATCTGCCATCATTTGTGGAAAAATAAAATTTATTACTTCACCACAGCATTTTTCAACAATTTTTCCACGCTCCTTTAAAAGAACGATGATTGTAAAATTTCTATTTAGAGAGTTATTATCAAATGTCAATATTATGCGAAGTTTCATAAGATATGTCAAAGTTAAGAAAACACAATATTAAAAATTCTTTGACATTTTTCATTTTCATCTCTGAAAACTTTAAGGATTTTGTTGTTTTTCCAATGATACCAAACCACACCCTCCAACTGCTGTATGCTCTACTATAGTAGTGTCCATTCAGGTTGGAATGATGACAACTTTTATACCACCAAGCACCTTTGTAGTATGCGGCACAATTTTTTCCATCTTTATCATTATCTGAATCTTTTGTTGAAAACGCCATGCTTTTATGATAGGATAATGAATCTCCAGCTGTTCCTAAGAAAAGTAATTTTCTTCAGAAAAATTTTACGTCATTTAGCTGATGTTATCATAAAATTCTCCTTAAGAACTAGCAGAAAATCCCCAACACGTGTTTTATGTCGTTTATAGGCGATTTTAAGATGTTTTTCAATGGTCATTTGTTTAGAAGGCTTTTATGAGATTTGTCAATTAGTTTTTTCATTTAATTTATAAAGTAAAAAAGAAGTGTTATAATTACCAAAACATATTACAATCCTGAGTTTTCATTGGATATATTCAGTCGCATGCTCATTATTAAGTTTCATACAAAGCTAAAATCAATTTTATTGGTTAATGTTGCGGAAGTCCCAACCACAATCATGCACAATGTACTCGCTCTTATTATAGTTGTTGTTACTAATTTATTAAACCATTTATCCTTCTCGGAATCAAATAAATCGCAAAAGTAAAAGTTTTCTACGAATTAGCTACATGTCACGAAGGCTTTTTAACTTTCTTTCATCCCACCTTCATTGCCCTGAAGTTTTTCTCTATCAGTCTATTCACATTGATATCAATTGGTACCTGGCCTGGTTCTTATTGTATTATAGATTATCAAAATTTGTTTGCTTTGGCCTGTTTCATACGTCGCGTTTACATAAACCGATGCATTTAAAACAAAAGATAATGTGGAATTTTATCATTTTCTTTTGTCTTTAATGCGTTCGGTGTCAAACCCCTATTTGTAAGAGTTAGGACAACGGGTCTGGGGCGTGCGCAGTGCCGCCATTTTCGTGAGTACTTGCAAGTTAAACTTATAATAAAACTGTGAAATTGGCTAAATGAGCAAAAGAATAAAGCAATTCCGCCTTGTTTAATGGAAAATTTAAATATATCGGAAACCACAATCAAGCTTGTGGCGCTTTTGTGAATAATTACTGCAAACCAAACTCAATTCGTGGATTTGAGCTACATTCGCTGTTGACTAGTTCGTGCTTTGAAACTAATTGTGACCCACTGCAAGGCAATTTACGTATGTGAACGTATATTCTGGCAATTTTTAACAACAGCACCAAGATATTTGTTTTCCTTGCTTATAAATTACCAGCGATAAAGAAAATACTCGACATTTTGGTTGCATATTCTTGGCCAGGAAAACACGTTACTACACATATCTCAGATTTGAATCAATGCTTTTCAGGTGTAAGGTATGTCAAATAAATCACTGCTGCTCATTTTTGGTTATACATACATTTTATAAAAGCGTAGAGGTGACTTAACTGGTAAAATATATTCTTTAGAAATTCATCACTAATAATCTTATTCTAAAACAAAAGTATTTTGAATTAACAATTGAGCTGCTATAATTCATTTTGACTTAAACTTTTCACCATCAAATCAGTTTTATCCAAGTTTTGTTTTGAAGCACTATAGCCATGAAATTTTGTTTAGGTAGTACATATTTTGCAACGTAATCCAGGCATAAAAATTTAATGCAGACAGATTACAAAAGGTATTTTGCTGGAAAATTATGAAGTTAAATATTTCTTAGACGCAGTTAATCATGTGATCGATATTTTCCAGTCAACGTTCGCAAACCAGAGAACAATAAATGTCCCAACTCTTACAAATAGAGGGCTCTGTTCGGTTTATGTAAAGTTTGACGTATGAAACAGACCTTACTTAATGGCGTACCTGGGTATTTTCCGAGGCTTAATTGATATATTTGTGTTTCATGCTTATAAATGTGAATTGTCCATGTAAACTTAAATAAATTTCTGTTATGTTTTAGGTTGTTGTTAAATTCATAAAAACTTTTATATGTAAGAACAAGTTATAATGTATATATCATTTAGGCATTGAAACTTGCATTTACAATTAATTACTTCAGCTTACTTCAATGCTTGCATTTTATAAAAGATTTCAGTCAATGATCATTACAATATTCACAGTATAGATTCTTTCTTATGTACCAAATAATTTAGTCGTGTTTATTAGCTACATGTTGTTCATGTGCTTGGTTATCATTACCTAATTTACAAAGCTGCAGTTGAATTTGCATTTAATGTTGATGATAAGCTAATCAGAATCATTACATGTCACAATCAATCATTGCAACAGAATCATTCGCAAAACAGAACGACTTTTTACTTTACGTTTGTTTTTTGTTTTCGGTAAGTTTTAAGTTCAAAATTAATTATATTTTATTGACAAACAAGGCTTTAGTTCGAAACCAACCGTTACTATCCGTTTTTTTCAAAATTGCAGAATCCCCCGTTGAAAACTGGAATCACTCAAATCATTAAAATATTGCATGTATAAAAATATTTTTCCCTCAAACGTTTATATTTACGTATTAACTTACCAGAATATTTACCAAGACTTAGTTGATATTTTTATTTTCATTCTTTACAGCAAAATAATCATATTCAGCATATGCTTTGTTTCCTGACCAGTCTCCCAGGTCTACACGAAGTTTATTTCTCTTGCTGATGTTAGTCGGTATATTTTATCCAATCAAGCCAGAATTCGCCTTTCAGATTACCAAAACCTTGTTTATAGTCTTTCCAACCTCGATAGAAGTTTACACTTCCATCTTGACGTCGTTGAAACACAGTCCAACCTCCACCAGATGACTTCATATCACAGAAAACCTTAAAGTAACCCTTACCATCAGGATTAATTTGATAAACTCCGTTCTTTTTTCACCTTTTTTGTAAAGATCTGCAGTCTTTCCTGGTAATGTAAAAAAGAGTTCTGCCATGAAATAATATGTTGTTAAATGTCACTCTTGGTATCTCAAAATCATTCTTACCTTTTAGTGATTTTCCTGTGAGTTTTATTTTCTTTGTAAAGAGTTTTCAGTTGTTTTCAAGTTTTTTAGCTTTGTTTGAATTGTTGCTACTTTCACATCCAATGTTTTCATTTTAATGACAAATTAATCATTTTAAGTTCAATTTTCTTAATTTGTTTTGCAATTTTACTAATTTGTACGTTTGTACATGTGTCTTGTTGATTTTGGAATGAAGCGCAATTTTAAATGCTTGAAGGTGCTTTTTTGTGTTTTAGATTTTGTGATATTTTTTCAGTGTCTTTATTTGCCCTTTTATTAATGCAATTTGTGTCTTTAATGTTACATTTCTTTGAACAACTTTCAAAGTGCGTCTCATCAAAGTTGAGCGATGAGAATTATCTTTGAAATTAATTTCTTTTCACTTGTTAAATTCGCTCTATGAAATGAAGGAAATGAGATCAATACATTCACTTTCTTTATTACTATATCCATTACGACATAATATTCCTCTAATCATTGATTTAATATAGCCAAAATGAAATTGTTTTAAAACAAACTCGTGTAGATTGATGACTTAACATAGTGCAGCTAACTAAAAATGGCTTGATGTTTATTTACGCGTTAAGATATGCCGTAAAACCTCATAGACACATTGATAGCGTTCAACAAAGTTATTGAAAAATCACAAATTGAACTTAAAATATGATGACTTACCCTTCAATAATAACACCAATACAAAAAATTACGACCAACGCAAAAGTATATTTCGCCATTTGTGATATGTGATTGATATCCACAAGCTTGGAGTGAGGACAAGATCATGAAAGCTCTATTTATGTATTGGGTCAACTGTATTTAATAATTATTGCCAACTATCGATGATGCATGCACGTAATTTCATGTTAAGTATTCATGAAGAATAGTTGGTTTCAGCTGATAATAAAAGAGTTAATTATTTGAGATTTAGACAGTAGCCATTTTGTTCTCGAAGTTTCGTCCAACAATTTGCAATATTACAGAACATATGCCAAATTACTCGATTTGTCCTAACGAATATTTTAATCTACCAAGGAACAACGTTAAACTACTTTAGAAATGTAATTACCTTTCTTCAACATTTATAATTTTTGATTCTGTGTTATGAAAATGGGTTTTATCGCAATTAATCACAACAAATCATGAAATCCAAAGGAGAGGTTCTAGGGGCTGAATTGAACTCTGTTTCAGTGCGCATGACATTAAAAGTATTCTCTTTGGGCCAAAATTGGCAATGTGTGAAAAGCACATGCTTATTTATTCAAATAGAAATAACAAGTATAACATAATATAAATTAACTAGCACACAATTTAAAGCAAAACAAAATTACAGATAAAGTTTCTAACATAGCACAGAAAGGTAAGAATTGATAAAACGCGACCCGAAACAATTCTAAATAGTACATACGAAATCCCGGCAAAGACAAAGGG
Organism: Xenia sp. Carnegie-2017; assembly: GCF_021976095.1. Lineage (NCBI taxonomy): Eukaryota > Metazoa > Cnidaria > Anthozoa > Malacalcyonacea > Xeniidae > Xenia > Xenia sp. Carnegie-2017. The sequence goes on along the minus strand of NW_025813493.1, from coordinate 3,306,566 downwards.
AAGGAGGCAAGGTGGATTTTTCGATAAACTTCACCTGGCGACGGCCACCCTCACTGAATCATATGTGGTTGTTTGTGCAGTACCTATAAAGACTATACATATACCGCGAATGAATCACACTATGTGCATGTGAACAAAATGTAAATAATTGCCAGCAAAACAGCCTATTTCTCTTGCAGCGTCCGCAAAGAACAGCCGGACTCCATGACCTTAGCGCGGACTGCTTTTGAGTGAAAATAGTAACAAATTTTCCCAGTACTTTTGTATATGTTAAGGTGTGTACTACCCTCTCTTCATTTCCCCTGATTAACATATCTCCTTTGTACAATTTAACCACAGAATAATAAAATTATTAATCGCTTATGCAACTAACTCCTTTATTTATTTGCTATTGGTAGAGGATAATTAAAGCCACGATATAGAGCAAACTGGACTATGCATTACATATACGGTAGGCAGTGTGAGACAAAACGCAGCTTCTAAGACAACAAGGCGGTGAAACCAAAACAATAACCCATCGAGTCAAGGAATTGTTTACAAACAAAAGAAAAAAACAAGACGAAATATTACAACCGTGAAAACATTACCATTAATGGAATTCAACCCAGGAGATACAGTGAGTATACGACCAGACAAGATACGCATGCAGGACATGAAGGAAAGGGAATGTGTAACCAGAGTTTGCACCACGTCATTACAAAGATTTTATTTTCGGAAGGCTAAATATGCAGATGGACAGAAGACATCTGGCGTTTACTAAAAGAGGGAAAAGGTGAAATTTTGCAGATTGTACTAGAGAAAGAAAATGAACAATCTGAGTCCGAAGACCCAAATGAGCAATCTTTGCTGTTAAGTTCTCTACGCAAGACCGTCACAAATGTCAGTTATAAAGAAACCAATCAGGCACGACCAGACACCGACACATCAAACCCTTCAGTGAAAAAAGAATATCTTCTATAGGACGTACATTATGAAGAACGTTCTACATGTGATTACCAATTTTATGAAAACTACTCTTAGGTCCTTCAAAATTATAACCTTGTTTGTTCCTTATGAGGAGATAGATGTAACGATATAAATTATCGGGCCTTTTGACCGGATGTACTGTGTTGTGGATCTAGCGCCTTCTAAATTGTGTATGTAAATAGTCATGAGCTTTGTTTCTTATAAAATTAGTTAAGGCATCGTTACAGCTCATACTTTTCATCAATGAGTGGAGATTATGAATGAGTTGATTACACATCCTGTTGTTTTACTTATTTGATATTTTGTTTATGAAAACATAAAATTTACAAATTATATAAATTTCTATGCCTAAAACTCAACCCAACTGTATTCCTGTCTACAAGTGATATGTATCCTTCTTTTGATATTCTGCACTCAATTGAATTAAATAATTAGTTTATATGCAACTTACAAAGAAACCTTTAAAACGTGGCACTCAATACAGATCATTTTCAAATATAGCTGTATTTTGTGTACATAATTTTGATGCAGTAAAATTGATTACAAGCTCTATTTCGCTGTTGACCATTCTTAAAACAATTTACCTTGCAGCTATATTGAATCAAACTCGCAATAATTCCCCCAGCTTTCTCCAATATAAAATTATATAAATTATCATCTCAAACTGCAATTTTATTCTTAATATCAACTTTGCACGTACATTGAAGAAATTGTTTGTATAACGAACAACACATGCAATTACGAACATATTAACGTTATCAACATGAATTTTGAAACTTCTACTTTAAAATAATGAATGTACAGGACATTTTTTGAACGTGGTTCAAAATGAAAAAATTTTTATTTAAGTTCATATCGCCAGCATGCTCATGTAATCTTGCTGTCAATCTCTGTTACTCACATAAAAACAATGAATTTAAATAGACATAAATAAGGATGATGAAAAGCTGGACTAAAACTTGAGAACTAAAAACTAAACATCACTTGAAACAGCTACCATCAAGGTATGTAGCTATAAACCTACCTCTCAAATTGACCGAAATTATCCATTTCTAAAAGTAGCTTGTGTTGATGTGCTTATTTTAGTTTCAGCAAGCTATTGAAATTGATAATTAATTCATGCTTTATTTTCAAAGGAACCGTAATAAACACAAACGTGGCATTTATAAATATATACGTTAGAATGATATTAGTTGAAATAATTTCAGTTGTTGTATATTTTTAAAATGATTAATTTCTCACTAGTCTACAACATGTGTTTTTCTTTTATGTACGCTCATGCCTTATTTAAAACGTGATCTTTTAGAGAACCTGACATCGATGATCTAACTTGAATCAGTTGAATATGCCAGTATTGTATCGATTCTTTTGGCCTTTGTAAGCAACACGACAGATTTACAAGACGTTTAATAAGAACATGTATTTTCAAAGTGATTGACAAATCATTCCACTTTGAAACTGAGATATTTTCTTCTGCTGCATGATGTTACCTTTTGGCAGAATCGTCTACACTAGTCCAACTGATATTCACAACGTTTCTTTTGATTGCAGAGCGAGCATGCTTGGTACAATGGCTGGGTACTGCAATATAAAATTTACGCATGCGCATCATTGCTTTCTTTATGACGCGCTTTCGTCAGCGAGAACGACGCTGAAGATTTTTGCTCTAAATTACTCATTTCATTCCTAACGATTGGAGATGACTTTAATCCACCAAGAAACGATAAACTGTTTCAGCAAATGTGATTACCTTTCTTTATCAATTATAATTTTGATTCGGTTTGTAATGTTGTTTTATTTATTTTGCTATTGGTAGAGGATAATTAAGCCACTGATATGTAAAACTGGACTTTTATCCACGTACATATATATAGTAGGCATTGTGAACAAAAGCTTCTCCCTACGGCAACGAAATATTAGCCAAAATAAATCGATCGAAATTGTTGACAAACAAAGAAAAACAAGCGAAATATTACAGCCGTGGCAGCAAACCATTAATAGATCTCAACCAGGAGATACAGAATTTATACGACCAGACCAGACGTGCAGGACATGAAGGAAAGAAGTGTGTAACAGAAGTTTGCACCCACGTCGTACAGGTTATTTCGGAAGGCTAAATATGCAGACGGAACAGAAGACATCTGGCGTCCACTAAAGAAAGGGAAAGATTGATACAGAAGTACTGAGGAAGAAGAAAATGAACAATCTGAGTCCGAGACCCAAATGAGCAACCGGTGCAGTAAGTTCTCTACGCAACACGTCCACAAATGTCAGTATAGAAACCAATCAGGCACGACCAGACACCGACATATCAAACCTCAGTGAAAATCTATATGGACATAAATTGCAATGAACGTTTTACATGTGATTACCAATTTTTATGAAACTACTCTTAGGTCCTTCAAATTATAACCTTGTTTTGTTCCTTATGAGGAGATAGATGTAAAGATATAAATTGTCGGGCCTTTTGACCCAGGATGTACCTGTATTGGCGCCTTCTAAATTGTAGTAGTGTAAATAAAAATACACCAGCTTTTGCTTCGGTCATATAGTTAAAAGGCATCGTTACAGCTCATACTTTTTATCAATAGAGTGGAATTATGAATGAGTTGATTACATCCTGTTGTTTACTTATTTGATATTTTGTTGTATAAAACATAACAAATTTACAAATTATATAAATTTCTATGCCTAAAACTCAACCCAACTGTATTCCTGTCTACAAGTGATATGTATCCTTCTTTTGATATTCTGCACTCAATTGAATTAAGTAATTAATTTATATGCACGACTTACAGAAACCTTTAAAACGTGGCACTCAGTACAGATCATTTTCAAATATAGCTATATTTTGTGTATACTTTTGATGCAGTAAAATTGATTACAAGCTGTATTTCACCGTTGACCATTCTTAAAACAATTTACGCTGCTGAAGTTATTTCGCCTAACACTTTATAAAGTTTTAAAGTTTATTTCTAATAAGTTTGTTAGGATTCTGCTGAAAATTTGGTGAAACATTTCTTTAAAATGAATATATTATTTCTATAACAAAAAATTCTGTTGTTGAAGAACAGTCTGTTTGCTATAAAATACTACCATTTTGTAGTCTTTTTATGCAGCATAGGAGTTTGATCAATCTTTAATTTAGAACTAGGTTAAATATATGTGTTGAATAATGTACCTTTATTTGTGTTTGTGATCCAGTTAGGGTGTGTTGGAGGGCTCAGCCACAGTTGAATTTCAAAATTGTGCCAGTAGGCCATATATATCAAAGCTAGCACTTCTATACATCAGAAAGCCAGCAATTTTTAATATATATCAGAAGGCATCAACCGTTGTATTATACATTAAAAGGCCAAATAGCTGAAATTATGGAGATATGCCTCTGTGATCTTATAAACCAAACCTACAATTAAAATATCATTGACAAGTCTAGAAGTAATGTTCTACTTTGAGCTACAGAAGTAGGGTACATTTGTACAATTCATTACCAAATATGTAATATACTCAGCTGTTTCAGTGAATATCCTAATTCTAATTACTTTATTTTTAAATGATGAACTAAAAATACAAATACAACATGGAAAATCGTAAGAGTTTGTGTGATTTGGTGTAGTTGTTTGTTTTAGTGTGGAAGTGGCTAAGAATTGAGAAGTTTGTAAATTGACCCATTTCACAACATAATGAGAAATCATCTTCGATTAGAAAAACAAGCTTTGGAATTCTCATATGATCAATTAATTGAACCTTATATCAAAGCAGTTCAAGCTGTAACACACCATACATAATCAAATTTCGTAAAATTACGACGTAAGGCTTATTTCTTCTTGCTTCGTAATCCTCAGTTCTGTGATATGTAATGACATTTAGTAAATCAACAATCAGTTATTACACACTTATCCATAAAAAATAATGCAATATCTCAAAATACTGTATTACTAGCAGTAATTTACCGTGGCCCAGAGGTGCAACACACAAACACAAATTCAAATACACAAACACAAATTTAATATGCAAATTCATATCCGGTTAATTTGCCAGCCAAATGTGTTCTGAATTTACAAAGTTGCCGAAGTGCAGAATATTGTCATATTCTTATATTTTCGTTTTAGAAAGTAAGATAAATACATAACATTCGTGAAGTATTTATTACATTTAGCGTTCATGTATATGTTCGTATTATCTTTCCCGGCTGTTGGTAGTGTGAACTTGAACACCATGTTATGTACAGTATGCAGAGTTCACTAAATACAAGGGGTAATTATTTGTGCTAACTGTGGGATGGATCTTCGAAAGTCTGACGAATCAAAGACCTTGCGGAACAGTGATCCATCAACATCAGCTGGGCCTTCTACTGATCCTCGTGCCACCAAACTTTGACTTTTAAAGTATTTGGCAGATATTTCATTTGCCACTGTTGAGACAAGGAAGCGTCAAGATCGTTTTGTCTCCACAAAAGAGGGAAGAAAATGAGACTGTCAAGGTTTGTGATTATTACTACCTCTGCAAATAGGTCATGTCAATAATTATTTGAAGGGTGGGTGATGGTAGTGAATAATTATATTCAATGCTTGTTTTTATGTTGATATTACTTATGTAATTCCCACCTATTTAAGCTGAAATATAAAATGCTGCTATAGGAAATTTGTTGTTTTTGCAGTCATTCGAATCAACACAATAATACTTTTGTTGCATGCTTTAAAAATCAGGCTCAGGTTTTCATGGAGAAGGATTGAATAGTATTTTCCATTAAAATGTCTAATTATTTTTTCATTCTTCATCACACATTTTGTGATGGCAGGTCATGAACACCTTGTAACTGGATATTTTTTCCACCCCAGATGAACATTGGAATTATTGAGCTGGATGGGAATCATTTGAAGTAAGCGAAGCTCACTTTTTCCTATTGATGTAAAAAATTTGTGATTCTCATGTTGTCATAAAAACTGCTAGGGTGGACAAGCAACTACCTCACAATAAGCAACTCCATGATGAAAGTTCGAATGGGTTTTGTTGTACCCAGATATGGAGTTTATATTTACCAGGCACAACAGAAACATTTTCTGTAGAAAAGTACAAGGAGTCCCTTGGCAGGCCATGCAGTAGTGTCAATTTGTATGTTTGCAAGACTTTGGATTATGAAAGTGAGGAGGTTTTCTATTAATTATTAAAACACTTTGTTAATGTGTAGGCAATTTATTAATGTTGATTAAACCTAATTATGAGCATTTAATAATCAAAGTAATTCTGTAAGGTCAAGTATATAATAATTTTTGCACCATTTGGTTAATTTTATGAAACTATCATGATACAAATAAAATTAAACACTTACTTTATAAGGAGCTAATATTAAATATTACACATTAATACTGTAAAAGACAACATTCATTCAGATGTTATACTTGAGAATTCCAATATGAGTGCATAAGGAAATCAGCAAAAGTGTATTATGCAACAATCTTTATTTAAATAAGTTACATATTTGATAAAAATACAAATATTTGTTTTGTAGTTGCTAATGAATTAGTTGATGATGTTGTGGAAGAACAATTAGATTTGGAAGAAATCAGACTAACAACAACTCAAAATGAATCATTGTGCACAGAACCACAGCTTGGAGAAGAATCACATTCCACAACTTTGGTTGGACTGTCATCCATTGATGATGCAACTTTAACACCACGTGCACTAGAGAACCTCCAAAATTGTGATGCTTTTGAGATAAATACTTTCCAAGGTTTGTGAGTACTGTATTGTCTACTTGTACTTGTCAGTCTTTTTAGGAAAAAGATGTTCTAGTTACAAATTACAGAAGAAAAATATCCACTAATTTGATGTTCAAGTAATATTTCATGAAATGATGACTGGGTATTGTGATAATCGTGCAAAATATCATTGTGAATTCATTCAAAGAATGTGGATGAATGGAATTTGAAAATAGAACAGTCGAAAATGATGTGGCTTGTCACCCATCTTTAGTATATTAAGTGTTGTACATTGCAGGTGAAAGTTCTGAGGAAATTTTGTTCTACCCTTAGAATTTAGAGTCTTGGAATTTTCAAAAATGCCTTCTAGAAGAGGTGGGTCGAAAAATTTTGAATTTCTAGGTGGGTATGTCTATGTAGGGGTGGGTTGAGATTTTCCCTATTAGAAGAATTAAAAATAGATGAAATGCATCTATGATGATAAAAAGTTAATGCTTCAAAGTTCAACGTTACTCAATATTTACCCATGTTGTTATCATCATCTATCTTCATATTTTCCCTATAGGGACCAAAATATCTCTAATTTGGTGTACCATGTTATTGTAAGTTGGTGAGCTGCTTGGTGACAATATTAGTGAATACATAGACTTTATGGTGTTGTATGCATAGAGGGCCAGCTAAGTCACAAAATCAGCACCCGTAGAGAAAAAACGAATTTTTTTCGGCTCGTATGTAGGGTGGGTAGGGAAATTTTGAACCCAAATGTAGAAATTGGGTTACCAAATTGGAGATTGGAATATGTCTATGTAGGGTGGGTTCCAACCTCTACTTAACTATGGGCTACTTTTGTCCCAGAAAGTATGGCAAATGAGGTTATAGAGCGAAAGTGTTGCTTATTCATCGTTGTAATGTAAGCTGACTTGCTGCACTATTTTGAAAAGATGATATTTTGAAAGAAGTGTGTGGATGTGAAGATAATAGATTCCAGAGGTGTTGATGAAAAGGGCGAAGGAGTCGGCGTTGTCAGGGATGCATTTTCTCTGTTTTGGAATGAAATAGTTTCATGTCAGGCGAGGATGAACGAGTCCCAGTGATTCGTCATGACGTTTCGCGGGTAAGTGGCAAGTGATAGCTAGAAATCTTGTGAAAGGTTACACTCAAGAACGCTATTTTCGAATCAAAATTTCTCGCGTTTTCTTGTGCTCCTGTCTTTTTTCGAAGATTATGTCTCAGAAGATATGTACCTGAGTTCCTTTATGAATTATGTTTCGACCACTGAGTCTAGTGTGGTTCAAAATGTACTTTCTCATTCTCTTGCAGTTGATGATGAAGATGTATGATTTCCTAACAGCGTTTGAGTGCAAAATCTAGCGCTTATACAGCGTTTGCCGTATAGCTTTTTCCCTCGGTGTTTTGCCGTATAGCTTTTTCCCTCGGTGTTTTGCCGTATAGCTTTTTCCCTCGGTGTTTGCCGTATATATATTTTTCCTCGGTGTTTTACCGTATCTATATTTTCCCTCGGTGTTTTGCCATCTATATTTTCCCTCTATAGGTATTATGTATTCCAGGTCGAAAATCACGCAAATATTTGTGTTTTTACAATCTTATAAAATTTGCACAAAGTTGCTTTTTATCCGCCTCGAAATCATCCCAAAGGTTTGCTGTTTTATATCACCTAAACTCTTCGATATTTCAGGTATTTTCGTCCGTACGTATTTACAAGCTTATAATGAAACGAATGAAATCACGTTAGACGAGATTGAAAAGTTATTGACGAAGCTGACAGGTAAATTTTATAACAATCGTCCTCTTATATTAATATAGTGCAAGATAAATTTTAAAATTCATTTTTTTTAGGTTTCTATGACGTAGTTCTCGTTTATTCAAGGTTCAGTTAAGTCAGTTTAGGGTTTACTGACATCATTTAGGTCAGTTTTAGGTATACCTAGGGCTTGTCAAGTTATAACTGATGCAATTAATACATAACTTTTGAAAACAATTCTCTTTTATCACATCGTCTATTCGTGTACTTATTTAGCCATTCTACGCAAGTGCTTACATATTGGTGTCGGTTTTGTCTTTCTGCGAATAAATGTTTTAATTTGACTTATGTTTTAAAAATATTCCTGAAACATCATTCAGCTTTGTTTTCCTTTTCTTCTATAGATTGTCTCTTCTTTCTCATTTCTTTTTTGGGCAATGTTTTCAATTCTTCAAAGTTATAAATCCTCGATCAATATTTGTTATCTCGTAAGTAGATGATAAGTTAAATAGTGTTGTTTACCGTTAGATTTACATCACCTGACTGAATTGCCTTTTTCTTTGTTGTATTGTCGTACCTTGGTATTGTATCCTAAACACCATTTGCTATTTTTAAAATACCATATCTTCTAAGGAACATTCTACATCGAACAATTTAGAAATGTGCACCACCACTTCATCAACTTTTGCAAATAGTTGCGTTATTTCTTTACAAACATTTGTGTAAATGCATGGTCTTTTGCACTAAGTTCATTCCATGTGATTTGTTTAGAACAGATGTTAGTCAGCAATAATGTCTTATGCGTATGTATCAAACTTGTACATAATGAGCACAATACATACGAGCAAACCTCCACCTATATAGGAAATGTTACGCAAATACTACATTTACTGCATGATGACAAATTTCAGTACCTTTCATAAAAGCAAATTGTTTATGACGATTTTTAAAATTATTTGTTGGGCTCTAATATTTATACTGAGAATCCGCTTCCCGCCTAGGCCTTTAGTGGCAACAATACCTTTAACATAAACATATGTATGCTAATACTTCAAACTAGAAATAGGTTATGGTCACAGATTTGGATTACGACATTTTAGTGCGCACAATTCTGAGAGTACTGCAGTAGCCTGCCCTTCCAAGTAAAAAGTAGGTAGAAATACTCACTCACTTTAACTTTTTCAAATGTAGTTCTTGTCTCATCACCTGCTTTTTGTATTGTTTCATGTTTCTCCTTTGCCGTTGTTTTCATTCCCTGATCGTAATAAGACTTCAAGATAGCTTTTTGCAAGTCAATTAATACTTCATACTGTATTCCAGTTGCCTCCATGTTGATAAGTTACACGTGTGTCGTGTGCATGTCGTGTGTTGACGATATATAGATTGGTGCATATGTAAATCACATATGGCGTCAACAAGAACGCTTTGAGGATCTCCTACATCACATACATGCGACGTTCTAAATTTGAGAAGTCTTGCTTCAGACGATTGAGAACATGCGACACGGGTAATAATATGAATTTTTTCCAAAACCGGCTTTTAATGACAAACTGTTATTTGTAAATAGACGTCTTACCTACAGATATCTAGAATTATTTGCAGGAAGTTGACCAATCCAAAGCAACATTGCTTACATAGTGAATAATGATGTAAGATAATTGCATAACATACATGATACACCAAGACTGCGTGGAACTTGGCGAAAAGATAAAATTAGCTACTTACAGAGAAACATGTCATTAAAAGAATTGAGTGAAAAGACGTGACATTAGAATCACATAATTACCTAAATCAGCTCTAAGTTTTAGGGAAAATATCATTTCACCACAGCATTTTTAACAATTTTTCAACGCTTTTTTAAATGATAATGATTATAAAGGTTCTTTTAAAAGACATAAAAGCTAAAATGTTTTTATTATATGTTGAAAGTTTCATTAGAAATAATGATCAAATTTTTAACATCACAGTCTTTGGAAATTCTTTATGGTTTTATTTTCATCTCAGTAAACTTTAAGGAGTTAATACGTTTCCAATGATACCAATTCACACCTTTGAATTGTATGGTCCACTATAGTATTGTCCATTCAGGTTGGAAGTATAACAATGCTCATACCACCAAGCACCTTTGAAGTGTGTGGCACAGCTTCCTCCCCGATCCTTATCATTATCTGAATCTTTGGTTGAAAACGCCATGCCTTTATGATAAAGTGATAATGAATCTCCTGCATTTCCTAAGAAAAATAATACCTTTCAAAGATCGCATATAATGCAGTTATAGAATTCTTTTGAACTTCCACTAACACAAGTTTAATGTATATATCATTTAGGCATTGACACTTGCATTTACAATTGATTATTAGAGGCTTAGATATCAAAAGGACTTCAGTAAATCTTCATTTGACAATGGTTCTTTTGTCTTTAATGCGTTTGGTGCCAGAGCCCTCTATTTGTAAGAGATAGGACAACGGGTCTGGGGTGAGCGCGGAGCCGCCATTTTCGTGACTACTTGCAAGTTAAACTTATAATAAAACTGTGTGAAATTGGCTAAATGAGCAAAAGAATAATAAAATTCCGTCTTGTTTAATGGAATTTTTAAACATATCGGAAATCACAATCATGCTTTTGGCGTTTTTGTGAATAATTACTGCAAACCAAACTCAATTTCGAAGATTATAGCTACATTCGATGTTGACTAGTTCGTGCTTTGAAACTAATCGTGACCCACTGCTAGACGTTTTTACGTATGTGAACGTATATTCTCGCAGTTTTCAACTACAGCACCAAGATATTTGTTTTCATTGCTTATAATTTACCAGCGATAAAGAAAATACTCGACATTATGGCTGCATATTCGTGTTCGGGAAAACACGTTACTACACATATCTCCAGATTTGAATCAATGCTTTGACAGGTATAAGGTATGTAAGAATAAATCACTGCAGCTCATTTTTGGTTATATTTACATTTAGAAAACGTAGAGGCGACTCAACTGGTAAAAATATATTCTTTAGAAATTCACCACTATTATTCTTATTCTAAAACTAAAAAGTATTTTGAATTTACAATTGAGCTGCTACAATTTATTTTGACTTAAACTGTGCCTACCATTGAATCAGTGTTATCCAAGTTTTGTTTTGAATCACTGTGGTCGTGAAATTTTGCTTAGTACATATTTTGCAATGTAGTCCAGGCATTAAAATTTAATGCAGATAGATTACAAAAATTTTTTGCTGGAAAATTATGAATTTAAAATATTTGTTAGATGCAGTAGCTCTTATATTCTATTAATCTAATGTGAAGTTGTTGATTTCTTATTGATTGTGAAACTGAGATTATAGTTAAAGTTTAACCCTAATGCAAAACGGTATAGGCTTCTATTTGGTGAAGCATTTGTTGAAAAGGAAATTATGTTTGTGTATTATAAAACAATTCTGCTGTTGAAGAACAGTCTTGTTTGCTACAAATGTCACTGTTTGTACAGACTTTGACATTGTATATGAGTCTGATCCAACTTTTAATCTATCTTAAAAAAATAATAAGCTGAGTAATGACAAAACTTCTGCATGTTTTCCAAATTATAAAGACCAAAGACCACACCAAATCATTGATTATGTAAAGACGAGAACAAATCATTGATAACCAAATTGAACATGCTCTGGTTTGAAGTACAGTCAGAATGTGTATTTCATTACCAGTAATTTATTTTACCCAGCTGTTTCAGTAAATATTTTATTTATGATTACTGGTACTATACTTTCAAAGGATTTCCTAAAGATGCAAAATACAATATTCGAAAGTATATTATTTTAGCATATTGGATTAGCAATAATTATCGCTTGAATTGGTTAAGAACTTGTAAAGTAGAGTAATTTCCGAACATAATGATAAGTCATAATCTTTCTATAAAGAACAGGCTTTGTATGTAAGAAAACTATTGAATCGTTAGCATTAGGACAATTATTTCCAATGATTTTCACTCGAAAACAATCTTCGTAAATAAACCTTTAGATAAAGATCAGTTAGACACAATGGTCACTACACAATCCAGTCTATCGTAAAGCCATTTCTTTTTTTCTCGATCCATAATTCTGGCGATATGCAGTTACATGTTTTAGCTATCAAATAATCAATTATTGTAGCCATACCTCCAAAAAATCAAAATATTTTCTCAAAACACAAACAAACTTTTAGTAATCGCCATATAAACACTAGTTGAAATTTTATAATTAGGAACAAAAATGGCGGAAATTAATCATGCGATCGATATTGTCCAGTCAACGTCCGCAAACCAGAGAACAATACATGTCCCAACTCTTACAAATAGAGGGCTCTGTTCGGTGTATGCAAAGTTTGACGTATGAAACAGACCTTACTTAATGGCGTACCTGGGTATTTTCCGAGGCTCAATTGATATATTTGTGTTTCATGCTTATAAATGTGAATTGTCCATGTAAACTTAAATAAATTTCTGTTATGTTTTAGGTTGCTGTTATAAGTTCATAAAAAACTTTTAAATGTAAGAACAAGTTATAATGTATATATCATTTAGGCATTGAAACTTGCATTTACAATTAATTACTGGGGGCTTACTTGAATGCTTGCATTGTATAAAAAAGATTTCAGTCAATGATCATTAGACAATGATATTCACAGTATAGATTCTTTCTTATGTACCAAACAATTTAGTCGTGTTTATTAGCTACAGGTTGTTCAGGTGCTAGGTTATCTTTACGTACTTTACAAAGCTGCAGTTGAATTTGTATTTAATGTTGATGATAAGCTAATCACAATCATTACATGTCACAATCAATCTTTGTAACAGAATCGTTCGCAAATTGGAACGACTTTTTACGTTTGTTTGTTGTATTTTTTCGGTAAGTTTTTAAGCTCAAAATTAATTATATTTTCATTGATAAACAAGGCTTTAGTTCGAAACCAACCGTTACTATCCGTTTTTATCAAAACTTGGAGAATCCCCCGTTGCAAACTGCAATCACTCATATCATTCAAAAATATTGCATATATCAAAATGTTTTTTCCTCAAACGTTTATATTAACGTATTAACTTACCAGAATATTTACCAAGACTTAGTTGATATTTTTTATTTTCATTCTTTACAGCAAAATAATCATATTCAGCATATGCTTTGTTTCCTGACCAGTCTCCCAGGTCTACACGAAGTTTATTTCTCCTTGAAGATGTTAGTCGGTATATTTTATTTAATCCAAGCCAAAATTCGCCTTTAAGATCACCAAAACCTTCTTTATAGTCATTCCACCCACGATAGAAATCAACACTTCCATCTTGGCGTCTTTGAAATACAGTCCAGCCACCACCATATGAAGTCATGTCACAGTAGACATTAAAAGATCCTTGACCATCAGGATCAATTTGATAAACTCCACTTTCGTTCTTGCCATTATTTTGTACCTCAGTGCAATCTTTGGCTATTTAAATTGAAAATGTTAAAAATTCATTTTCTCAAGGTTATGTTTTGATAGGATAAACGACTGAATTTTGTTAAAAAGTGTTTTTAAGCGAATGAAATCATTACTAGGTGTTATTATTATTTGTAAAAAATTGCTTGTTTCATGTTTCACAGGCTGAAAACCTACAGAACACAAGCATTGTATGTAAGATATTATTGACTACTGTGAATTACATTTGAAGTGGGGATGCTGTTTTGCAATGCACTCAAGTTCAGAATATAAAGTCAATTTCATTGTAATGTGTGCTTACATGAAATTTTTTTATGTCTGATTTGAAAATTCCAGTCTAACTCTAATAGCGTTAAATTGAATAGTAAGAAAGTCATTTGAAATTTTATTAAACCCAGTAGAAATTTAATGCCATCTACTGAAAAACGTTATTACCCATTATTTACATACATTTTTTGACCTGATTTATTGTACCTCTTAAAAATATTGCTAAATTAGGTTTTTAAAGGAAGTGAATTCTTAATAGTAAAACCTAATTTTCTTACATCGAAAGTTAACAGGACATGTATGAATGAACATTATCAGTGCATACCACCCATACTAAGCGGCGGATGACTAATTGCGCGGACTGTAAGCTTAGAAAAATTTGTGGGACTTTAAGTGATATAACTTTCTCCCAAAAATTCCAGTCTTTTGACGACGTTTCCGTTTCTTAAGCTCCATTGCCTTTGCTTCAGTTTTGTTACTCATAGTGTAAACATTATAGAATAAATTTATATTTCGAACGAGATAAACTCACTACTTTATGAGTTCTATACATAGAGCATTATAATAGTATATCGTACACTTTCTAACAGGATATATTATTGAAATTTTGATCATTTATCTCATCTAGAATGGGAAAGAGTAAAAACTATGTTTAAAGAGAACAGGTCTTTTAAAAACGCGGGAATGTAAGCTTCAGCCTACATAGCCTACTGAGTAATCGGACAACGGCCATATTTGTCTGTTCTTGGAATAAGTTCATAAAGCTACAATCCATTGGTTGAAGACATTTGATGTAATATTATTGAGGTGCACTCATTCTAGGAGGTCTGGAACTGGAAGCATGTCTGTCAAAATGCTTTTTAAAGCTTGTAATTACAGAATTCTTAGTTTAGGAAAGCCAACTAATAATAAAATCAAGACTGTCTAATATGGTGTATCTAGGTTAGCAGGGCCATGGCTAGATTACTAACTTCAGGAGGAGTCTTAATCTTAACCTTAACCCTTACCCTAACCCTAACCCTACCCCCTCCTTAATGTAGAGAAACTCAAAATGTGTTAATGTTAACATGTGCTATTGTCATTTAGAGAACCATACACTTTCAATGTTGTGTGCTGAGGAAGTTTTAAGTGTATTGAAGCTTTTCATAAATTTATTACTGATTTCCTGCTTGATTGTATTGGTAATAATGAACTTGCATGTGTGGCTGTGAGCCTTATTTTTGTGGTTACATGTAAAATGTAGATGCAGCAAATTCCTTGCACAGAAGCAGCAGCACAGAAAACAGCTCAGGATTCTCAACAAAGAACAAAGTTTTAAAACTGCACAGAGATGCTCTTTATTCATGATCTGTGATAAAAAATCTTGATAAAGACAGTAATAAATCCATACCTCTCCAGCACGAGTTACATTCTCCTAAGTATCCTCTCCCGAGTATACACGTGCAGTTCAATGTTCCATTAATTTTACGATAGTATGTGTTGGGTCCACACAAAGGAAAGTGAAAAGTGCTTGTCGCTATATCGATCAATAAAATTAAAAATAAAATTAACCAGGGATTTTAAACGAAACATATTCTTCCTCAAAGAACGCAATTTGTCACTCAGTATCCACGTTGACGTACCCAGCAAGCAAGTTTGTTATGCAATGTTGGTAATTTTGGTGTTCGCGCATTTCGTAAAAACAAAACAATTAAATAAATGTTGAAAATTTACAGAGTATGAACAAATTTTCTGGCTGTTTGGGACACTATAAGGGATATACTAAAGAAGTTAGATAATTGAAAAATGTTCAGAAAATTATCAATTCATCAGTAGTTCTCACAAAATGTGTCAAAGCTCATATATTTTGGCATGGCTTTGCCTTGTTTATTTAAAGTAAAATGAATGAAAAACTAATCTCAAAACCATGTGAGTACTTCGTAATCGCCTCAATTTGAACAGCATGCACAAAGAAAATGAAAAGTTTCAAATCTAGTTTAATCCAAAGATGTAAAAGTTTAAACTCTGTTTTGCAATATACTGAAATTTTAAGAAATTTGATAAACATTAAGCTCACTGCACAACATGCTCAATTTGGACGTTTTTCAATCTATTTTCATGATTTTTTTATTTAAGACTGATTTCAAGCCCAAGTAATTGTTTAAATGATGTAAGAAACAATAAAGACTTAAATTTAACACCCAAGAAGTTTGATAAGAATAGACAAACGGCAAAATGTCCAAATTAGACACTTTGCACTTTGAACTTAATGTTCATCAAATTTTTATAATTTTGGAAGGAAGAACAACCGTTTACTAAGGCAATGTAACTTTGAACTTTTTAACGTCTTTCTATTTTATGAACATTAGCGTGGGAGTTTTTGCAAGTCTTAGATTATTATGTCAAATAAGTAAATATTTAACTACCGTTTGAGTCAGGAGTGATACTGTGCATAGCTACAGCTAAATCAAGATAAGCGTTGTTTACAGGAAGAAAATATTTACGCCTCGTACGTTGATCTGTTGTGTTATGGACACTAACGACACTTCGTCCAACACTAGTTATGATATAAATGAAATCCCCAAATACTGCCATGGGACCTCGTGAAGTTCCAAAATCATTTACATTTTGGGAGTAGTAAGCATAGGAAAAAATATTTCCGCTTGAATTTCGCCAATAAATCTTCCCTTTAGCCATGTCAAGCGTTAGATCATGTGCTTTTGACTGAAGTGAAACTGAAAGAATATGATGTTTATTTGCACTCACGCTCCATAACCATAAGAAACGTTCTGTGCTTTCTTCCAAGAATAGATACCTTAATAAAAATATTTGTTTTGTACATTAGTTTCTCTATACGTACTGAAATACATAAACAATTGGCAGGCTAATATGTGCAAGAAAGGAAAGATAGAATACTTTTTTAGTTAAGACAAAGATGTTGTCAAAGTATTCGGAACTATTTTCATATACAGACGGTTTAATGGAACATATTCATAAAATTTGATGATATAGCAACATAAAGCTATTGTAACTAACAGGAAAAGATCACTATTATCATTTGAAATCTCTCTTTTAAAAACCGAACTAAAATATATGAAGTAATTAAACATTGCATGAGGTTCAGAACATAATAATGAATGCAATATGTTATTTTTATTCACATAACTTCTATAATAATTGGTATTGTTTGCGATTGTTGTCGGAATGAGTAATGCTGTAGTTTGGAGTGGCTGCTGAATGAATTGTGTTGGTAATTGACAATGCTGAAAACTAGCTGATGCGTGGAATTTTTGTTCGAATTGAAAATTTGGTTTTGGTAAATGCTATGCACCATTTCATGTAGATATAAAATTAAGAAAGCTTTGTCATTTCAATTTTAAGCTTTCTTAATTTTTCAGTTTCATCTTGCATGAAAATTAGCAGCTCCTTGGATGGATCATCATCCACAAATGTTTTTAAAAGAGCTATAGCTTCAAAAACATTGTCTTTTGTTGATACTATTTTCTGTTTGTTTGGACAAACGTTTTTTTATAACTATCTTAACCTTCTCTTTTTAATTGTCAAATTTTTTCATTGTTTTTCTGAAAAATCAGAAGAAGATTGACACTGGAGCTAACGCTATTGGTATCATTTAAAAATGATGACTCTCTCGCCATGTCATGTTCGTGTCTTTTAGAATCTTTGGATTGGACAAGCTGCAAAAACTGCTTGAACACTATGGCCTTTACTTTATCGAAAATGTTGGATGCAACTGGCAGTTTTGATTACCATCGCAGTATATTTGCATTCTCATATACATTTCTTAAATGTAATACGCATTTGAGTACCAGTAAAGTCCATGTGTTCTTGTCGTTCATTGCTACTTGCCCCGAATTCTTTAAAAACTTTCTCGTATATATTACCGTTCTTTTGGCTTTTTGTGTTCGTGAAACTTAATTTTTTCTTGTAATATGATAACAATTAATGCCTAACATAAAGTTTTAATTAGAGCTATAGAAATAGACCAAAAGCTGTAAAATTGAATTTATACTGACATTTCGTCCTTACTCAAGACATATTCAGGCAAGTAATAATTTAGAATGAGATTTTAAGACAAGATATTGTATTTACAAAAGGTGTTGAATTACGACTAAAGGAGGCGGTGTTAAATGGATTACATGATAAAGAAGTTGGGAAGTAAAATTTAGTGAAGTTAAGAGAGGTTAAGTGGAATGGAACCTCCTTGCACGAAGAGTGAAGGCTTGTATTTATTGATTAGAAGGCTCTCATGAATGGAGAGTTCATAGGAATCGTTAGAAGAGGAAATTATTTTAAAGTCGTAAATTATTTATAACATATTCAGAAAGTTCTCGCTCGACAAGGCTTTTAAGCCAATTTCTTTTTAATCACATGATTATTATCTTCAGATTCATCATCAGTGGAGCAACTACAGACCTAACGTTTGCCTAAGCTACACTAAGAAACACTGCATGAACTAAAGGTCGTGAAATGATTTTCCATTCAGGTGATTTGATTGGATGTGTGATTGAATTTATTAAAGGAAAGTGTGCAGCCACTTAATTTGAAGCTCTTGACTTTTCAATATACTCTGCCACTCAATGCAAGTTAATAGAAGGCTTGAAAAACTATAAACTTGATATATTTTATGTTTTTCTAAATTGCCAAATTTTTGAAAACTAAAATCCATTTTTATATTTTTCATGTAACTACATTGGAATGTGTGTAGTTCTTTTTATCTTCATTACAAAACGAAAAGTTGAAGTTTTTTACGTTCACCACATTCGTGAATATTTTAAAACTTTATTGCCATTCCGTATTGAGATAGTTGCACATCCCTTACACTGCCTCAAAAAAGTATACAAAAGAGCACAGTATAGCAACAAACAATGCTCCCAATCTGTTGATATTCCTATGTGTAGGGCATATCTTATTAAGCATATGATTACCATGGAGGCGTCAAGCAAATTGCATTTTCTGTCATAAAAAAGCGCTCTTAGGTGGCCAGCCTAAACAATTAATGGAATTAAATGTACAACACTAAGTTGCAAAGTGAAGTTGTACTACTTTTTTGTAGGTTGTGGAAAGCCAGGGTTCTGTGACTATTTGACTAAAGTTTTATGTGCAAAGTAATTATTTCATATTTTATTTCAGTTCCTAACGCTCTGTTTTATTTCATTTAATGACTTCATCATATATAAACATTGATCCCTCCGTTGTTACCTTTTTTTTCAAAGCTCTTTGGTTGCTCAACCTAAATATCGCTGTCGATTTTTGAAATTTCAGGATTTGCATGGTATTTTCTACTGCATGTGTGCTGAATAATCACACGAAACGTGTTCATTATTGCAGTTGGTTTGAAATGCCTTATAGTCACGCAATAAAATTTTGCTGTCCAAATCTCTCCGAAAGACGTTGATTTTAATAAAAATCTGTCGAACTATATGACGTTTGTTTCTTTATAGCCAACAAAATACTTAATATTCGCTCCCTTGGGAAAAGCGAGTTTTGATTTCCCGGAAAATCGATATTTTTTCTATTATTAAACCTTTAAATAACAAACCATAATACGGACTTATAAAATTCAACTTTTCTATTAAATTAAAACACCGTCTCTAAAACAAAACTCTTACCTTACGTAAGAAAACCCTCCAATAGATTGACATAGTTTATTAATTTTACGCTTACAAGTAAATAAAAGAATTTCAATATCGCCTTACCCATGTTTTGAGTCAAATGCAATGCTGGAAAATTGTAAGCCTGGTTGAAGCCTCATAACACTTGTAGTTTTATTTTCAAATAAATTTGGTAGATAATGTTCGTGGAGTCAATGTAAAAGATACGACGACCAATCCAGTCAACTGTAATGTCATGAACAAAAACATTTTTCGCAAAATTTCGTTTCTAGTCAAGTCAAGATTTCCCCGTTTGATGTCTTTGTCATCAATGTAGTAAAGCACATTCTCAACTACATCAATTTCTATGTCATTATATCTTGATGCATGGTCAGATTTATTCTTACTGGAGCCATTAATAGTGCTGACATGAATATCTCCAGTAATAAGATCAACAGAGTATATTTTATCAAAGCTCATAATAATCAAATATGGCTTTGGATAAACATCTAAATAAATAATAAAAAACTATAAATAACAACGATGAGAGTGGATTAAAAAAATGCAAATTTTTATAGACTTTATGATCATAATATTTTGTGAAAGACCAGAATAAGTATTTTTAGAAAGAATTTTCTACTGTAGAAATATTACTAATAACTGAAATTAGATTGGCTGCACAACTTCTACCTATTTTTGTTGAATATTGTTTTGGTGCTATGAACAAGAAACTATGAAATTTGTCAAATCTAAAGATTATACCTTTGTAAAACACATTTCTGTTTGCATTTGCATCATTTCTTTGTTGTATTGTTTTACTTCCTTGCATGCAGTTGTGTTATCGTCATTGCCATTTTTATCAACGCAAGTTTCCATCCATTCTTTCACGTTGTCTTTTAATGTCTCTAAGCTTTTCTTGCAGATTGATATGTCGTCATTACCATTTACTATTTGGCCACTAATAGACAGGATTATGAGAGTCCCAAGAAACGCTTTTGTTGAGCTTGATATCATCTTTATTTTCTATTTATTAGAAGGTGGACGGTTACTAATTTCTTTAAAGCTTTTGTAGTAAAACATTTACTTTATTTATGAAAGGCTTATCATCAATATAATCATATAATCATTTGTTCTTAAACTTTTTTTTTGGTATATAAATCAAGTATTGATTTCTATAATTATGTAGCATTTTAACTTCCTTCTCCAAAAAAGTATGTTCACGTTTGCTTTCAGATAATTTATGATGATTGGATATTGTTGCAATAGATTAGACAAATTGTTCATTACAAAGACTCATGTTTACAACAATTCATATAAGTAGAGTTCATCCGCCTAGAACGTGTTGTGAATAAATAGATGTAAGGTTTCTAGGAAACGAAAGCATAGAAAGAAATAAAACATTTCAATGTCCACTATAAGGAAATGACGCAATATATGAAATTCACCAAGAGCGGTTTAGAAAAAATTTAAAATGGGTTGATTTCAAATTTGCTCATGTTAACTCAGTTTACCAGATGAATGGGAAAGACGTATTGCTTAACTAAGCCAGCAAAATTAAATGCCAAATAATCTGTTGCGCAGTGTTTAACAGACTAGCAGACCTCTCTGTAACTACATGTCGTCTAGTTACAGAAATGAAGGCCGTTAAACAATACATGATATTCTGCTTTACAACATCTTTCAGTCGTATAGAGAAGTTCGACTCTCATAATTATATAAATTCTGAATTGAATGAAATTTATGAGTATTTTGACAGAACTGCTAAAGTTAAGAAAATCTAAAAAGCTAAAAAATTCTTACTTCTTCAAATATTTTGTTTTAGACAATTAAAAGGCATTTGCCATTTGTCAAAAATATTCTTGCAATATTGAATAATTGTAGCAGAAGAAACAAGAGACGAAAAATGTATCATTTGTTCTACATGCATTCCTTGCTTTTTAAAATGACTTCTGTATTGATGTTTGATGATGATTTGCCCCATTTCAATTTGTTGAATTATGCACCTCTCTTTCTTCATCATTTCCCTCAATCCTTAATCTTAGTTTTAATGTCCAATCAAATATTCTTTATCACACATGCATTCAAGTTTTAGTTTACTATTATTCTCATGTAAAAACGTAACACAGTTTGCAAATATTTTATTATTCTTGAATGTCTATGATAGTTAAAAAACATTTTTTTGTTATCTCTATTTAGAAAAAAATACTTAATGATGGTTGCTTCAAATTTTTTTGACGTAGCTACTATTTTCTCTGGCGTATCATTGGAAATATGATATAATATATTTCCAGACATTCATAAGTATAAATAAGTAGAACTTTATCTTTAGTTGTGATCAATCCATTCGTTTTTGTTTCCATCATAAGGATAGACATAAAATGATAAAAAGATTTGCGAAACGGTAAAAGATTTTTAAATAATTTTAGACTAGTCAAATTACTAAATGGTAGCTATGTATATATGATGATTAGCTGCGCTACTCTAAACTACAGAAAATGTTTAAAAAAACATACAAAATGTTTCATAATGCTTTAAGTATTTTATAAGATAAAGATTATGTTAGATTATCTGTTGAATTACGTATAAGCATGACTATGATAAATGAAATGTATGTTCTTGATGAGGAAGTTAAATCCATTACAGCCATTATTTTTGCATTATGTGATAGGCTCTGAGTTTTAGGTTTTCTTTATGTTTTCTTTGCTTACCATTGAAGAGGCAATTTGGCTATCAATGAAATTTCTCTTTTGAATTCCAACGAGTTGTTTTCTATTCTTCTCAAACAGCAGCTTAGAAAAAATGTAACTGAAGTAGAAACTGTCTTGTCCTAAAGTGCTAGTAATATTGGCTTTTTGAATTTTGATATCAACACAAGACAAGTACTTTTCTGTGGACGGGACACAAACTTTGATGATTTTTAATTATATTTTGGATAAAGAGCCGTAATTGCAGAAATTTAGTGTCAGAAAAAATATGCAACAAAAATATTGTTTCAACAATTCCAAGAAATACCATTTACATTGAAAATAACAGACCAAATTATTTTAATTCCTTATAACAACAACCCCGGGAAAAAATATGTTTATGATGACGTTATTCAAATTGGTCAACTATTTCAAGTGTCTCTTTAAACTAAAAGAAAAATGTGCACTGCAGATGTTAGTTTCCGCTCATAGATAAGATATTATAAAGCCAAAGAAGGAGTATTGTCTATAAGCAACTTTTGTTCCAATTTTATAGTTCATTATAATATGTTTTACGATTTTTTACTCAACCTAACATGAAACTTTCTAAAGTATATCAAATTCAAACAAGGCTAATTTCTTAGTTAATTATTTTTATACATCCCATTTCACATGATTTTAATTTCTCATGTTTTTAATGAATTTAGTTTATTTCAATATATTCATTCTCTTTCCTCTCTCAAAAAAGCAGAAAATAAGGACAAAAAAGACACATTAATGGTTGCAGACCCCCATCCCCCTAAACATTTTCAGAGCAAAATTTTCGACTTTTATTTTACATGATATACATGATATTCTGTTTACAACATCTGTCAGCCGTAT
>NW_025813493.1:3205770-3278270 GCF_021976095.1 Xenia sp. Carnegie-2017 | reverse complement strand
AGATGTTGTTTGAAAAAGAATCGTCCCTTTCATTATTTGACAATCTTTTGTGTAGAGAAAAACATGTCTTACGATTTCTTGATAAAGTCATGAAGGAAGCCAATTTCACTTCCTTTTAGAATAACTTTATCAAAGTACGAAAGCATCGAAATCAATATGAAAGATGGAAAGCCGCGCAAAAGCTACAAGAACTCAATCTTCCATGTCAAATAATGGTAGATACAATGGACGGCAATGGAAATGTGGCCTATGGGGCGTTGCCTGAGAGACTCTACGCCATTGAAGAAGGTAAAGTCGCATACGTGGGCGGACAGGGACCAATGAATTCATCAATGAAAGCAGCACGTGACTGGCTAGAGTCATATCGCGAGAAAAACACATTTAGAAGATGGACAATCTAACCCAGCGAGCAAGAACTGTACAGAATGCAAACTTCGTATAATGACATTTTGACATATTTTGGCCCTGAGGTTGAGACTTTTGTTTCTTTATCCCAAAATATTTTTTAAGCGAGTGACAATGCCCTAATGTATGATAATGTACAGATATGGAAAAACATATTTCAAAAGTGAGATTTTTACAAGGATGCGTCGACAAAGGAACTTTGAAGACATATACACATGCATATTTTTCTTGTAACTTACAAAAGCTTAAAAATACAAGACAATGTAGGTTTCTATGCTTTTAGTATATCTAAACGTGGATCATGAATTCAATTGAAATGAATCGACTGTTAGGAGCAACCAAAGTAGAACATGCATATATATTTGAGATCACTGGGGAGTTTTGGTCAAAACAGGCAACCGAGACAATTGAAATCTATCGCAAATACCAGTTTTTGCATGTCAATACTTGGGCATCATATAAGGTTAATGGCAAAAGTTTTAAGTCGTAGGATAGACATGCAGACCTGCCAATTTTAAATCAAAAAGAACCGCTGGTTTTGTTTGTAAACAGTTTAGGTGAAGAAAATGTTGAGATTGTCCCCTCATTTTTCATATGCTTAACGCTCTCTTTAGAAGAATTTATAGGTGATGACTTTTTCTCCTTTGTACCAACGCATGAAAATGTGGAAATTTTCCCTTCATTTTTCAAAGGTCCAAAGTTCTCTTTGGAAGAATTTATAGGTGATGACTTTTTCTCCTTTGTACCAACAACAGGGGTGCATTTGTAGTCGGATGACCCTTTGTAAAACAAATGTGTATCAAAAATTTGTTATTATAAGCAGTCTTTAGAAGAAAAACTAATAAGAATAACACGAAAGACAAGCTCCGAGCAAATGCAATTACGTATGTATCAAACTGTTATGATATTTTGATTGTATAATCATGCCAACTGCATTTTGGTAATTTCATTATATGCAAATAGGACACTTGAAATCAATGACAATTTTTATAAATACAAAAATAAAGCCTACCGGAAAACATATGACTCTCACCAGACATTTTCTTGCCGTTCTTCAGGTTCACAATTTTCTTTTCATTGGAATCACTTTCGACATCATTGTCATGAATCTTGTTCACTTTAGCACTACTCTTATCGCAGGTGTCACGTGCATCGCAGGTGTCGCGTGCATCATCATCTTAATTAGATTAAATGAGTAAGAGAGCAATCAGCATTATATGTACATGGTACTGCATCTTACATAATAATGATCATGTATTTTCATTTTGAATCGCACACTATAATACCATGCAAAAAGTCAATTAGAAAGCTCATCACACCATTAAAAGTAGTACTACATGCAACACATCACTATCTTCATATGTACATCACTATCTTCATCCATGCATCACCACCTTCATAAATACCCACTCCACCTTTATGTATCCCCACCATACCTTCATACATCCCCACCATCATACATTCAAACCTTCATGCATCCACAACTTGATACATCCTTAACTTTATAAATATCCACCCTTATACATACACACCTTCATCCATAAACACCTTCATCCATACACACCTTCATCCTTACACACCTTCATATGTCCACACTTTTAAACATTCCTAATTTTAAGGTTACCGAGTTATAACTGTGATTGATGGATATATGCTACTATGTGCCTAAATTCAACAGTCAAATTCAGACCACTAAGAGTGGTGACTAGTTTATAAAAGTCTGAGAAAATCCTTCTCTGTCCTCATTTAGGACAGTATAACAAAGTTTTCATTTTCAAAACTTGTGCTTTTGACTGATTACTCTGTAAACATTATGAGTTTAAAATTAAGGACTTTGTGATGGGGAAAAAGAGTCTTACTAAAATTGTGAATTTGAGGTCAATGTAAGACAGCATTATATAATGTTTAACAATGAAAAACTTTAAAAGTTCTAAAATCATTGTTTGAATTGGATTTACTTCATTACTGCGTAGATTAGGGCAGCTTCCCAACCTTTTTTCCTCTTTCATGATGTAATCACTTTTCACAGTTTCATTTATAATTTTACATACCGATACCTTCACTATTTATTTTGATATGACTGCTTTCATTTTGTCTAACATCATTATCCTTTCTGTCATAAGGTGTATTTATTAGTGACATTTCAATTGCTTTTTCTATATCTCTTTGGTGCAACTTTTCACGAACGAAAGGCCTTACAATAGAAAAAAAATCTCATGACGTTGTTGTATCACACATTGAAGAAATTAGTGTGTACATTGGATTACACAAGGCAAAACAAAGGCTTATAAAGGATTAGAGATCTACTATAATATCTGTGTAAAACAGCATGATGCCCTTTAGCAAAAATTAAAAATCTATTTTTGGGTCACACCTTCTCTCGCCTTTCTTCTCTTTGTTCATTTCCTTCTTTTTATGCTTCGCCTTCTTTGTTTGTGGTTCAAAATCAACTTCAAAATCATCTGAAACATATCATGAAGTCATAAATACAAAAACTTAGCAATTTAAAACAAGAGAAATCTATAAAACATGCAGGCATGACATTGAAAAGGAAGTAAAGTATGGATCCCCGTACATATTTATTGCATATCTACTAAATTAATAATCTCAACTTTTTTACAATAAAACAATGTAAAATGTTTAATAGTGCACTAGATCAATCATGCAGTCAGTAAATGATTGTGGGGCCTACATTCACATTTGTTGCATCAGTATTTTTTTGAACAGTGTCTATGTAGGTACATGTAAACTGATACAATATAAAATGCACCCTTCTCCTACCTATGTAAACCAGAGTGTATAACCACATACTTTACTGTAAAACAGAGCAATTATAATTTTCATTAATAGCTACGTAGCTATGAGATCACTGTACGTACAATACCTTACCATCACTTTCACAATTGGATCTCATATCAGTATAATTAACATTTTTTCTCCCTTTCCTACAAGAGATGATGGTGAAAAATAAAACATGAGTAAAGCTAAATACTTGTAGATGTAGATCTTCAAGGTTCGAGCAGTCCTGAAAATGACTGTTGGTGTTGTTAATGATTGACATTTTGACATCCTTTGATCATCAGAATCAAGTAACACGTCAACACCAAGAATTCTTTTCAGGACTGCACAAAGCTGGACGATCAACATCTAAAAAATATAACATAATAGGCAATAAAAATTATAAATTTTAATATGAAAATCATCCCTGCTTTATTAATCACTAATATTGTCAACCAACAGTAAAACATGTTTCACCCATACGCCATACCATAGTAGTGATAGTACAAATTGGAATCAAGTGACAAATTTTAGAATTCTTTCCTTTTAGATTTTCGCTTAAAGTTCATCTTTAATGCATATTTACAAAATTAAAAATTATGCTATCAGAGAAAATACTAATGAAGTAAGGATTCAAGTTTAACTTCTCGTGGTTTTAACATGATTTTCATTATGTAGTTGAATAATCTTATAAAGTTTCGCGCCTTGGCGTCATTACACTGGATCATATCATTACACTGGATCATACACTGGAAAAATGCATTTTTGTGTATTTCTTTACTTTTAAACTCATAATAGAGCTTAACAACAGTGATACATTATTAAGAAAGTATTTTTGTCTCGTTGAAACACTGCTTTAAGCTTTTAATTTATTTAAATCAAAGTTTGCTTTTGCAGAAAGACCTTGGCACCTGCAAAAGTAGGTAAGAAATATTTAAGTTTCCGTTGCTAGTAATCGTAAAGAATGTCAATCACAACAAAAATACCACCTTTACAGCTAAAAAATTCACCATACATTGTCAAGATTATTTTTAATAGAAAAATTTAATTTCCTGCGAAAGATGAACGATTGTCTAATATTATCTACAAGTACCGCTCGTATTTAAGCCCTTTTACGTACAATTTCTTTTGTCTTGTCTTTATATAACCAAGGAAAGGAATGGTGCAAGCATGACAGCACAAAAAGGAAAGGTATATTTGTAAATTTTCGTGAGATGAAAAGATTTTTTCTTTTAAAGCATGCAAAATTGTAAGCCTGGAGTAAGAAATTTTATAAATAACATAAATTCAATAAGTTCTCTTTTTGGTCTAGTCCTGTGTTTAAATTAGGCCATCGAAACACCAAAATTTAAACCCAAAATGAAATTTAGAATTTTCTGAATAACTTTTTAAGATCTATCAGAATAATTAACACCAAAAGCCATTACCACTCTTCAGGAAATATTTGGGATGCATTGAAATATCATAAAGACATGGCGTTTTCAACAAAAGATTATGATAATGACAAATATGAAGGAAGCTGCGCCACTGGCAGCCAAGGTGCTTGGTGGTATAATCATTGTTATGATAGCAACCTAAATGGCAAAGATATGTTTTGGAGAGGTCTTGGTAACATGAAAATCAGTGAAATGAAAATCAAACCATGAAGAATTTTCATAAATATTTAAGATTTCATAACAATGATCAATATCAATGACAATACGTCATGTAATATGTCTTAAACATTTACACTTGCTGTTTACTATGAGAAAATGTGCAAAAAATTGTTATAGCTAGAAGTCAAGAAAACTGTAATCATTTCATGAAATAATAAAAAATATTGTTTCAATCAATGATGTTGATGAAATATGAGTTTCTAACATGTTTATCTAAATGAAACTAATGTAATCAAATCATAGTCAAAACGACTGCGGCCTTATGAGTTTGTAATGTGACTGTTTTCGTCTTCGTGGGCATAAAATGATTTTTCACATTACTTATGCTTACACAGTTACACGTTTAAAAGCATTTTATTAGTGTTATTGTGGGCATCAGCCGTCTTGGGTGAGCCCATTGTCGATAAGTCCCTGGAGGTTGGCTGCAATCCAAGAACATAAAACCCCTAAACACAACCACAATCGCAACACCCAAATCGCATTTAATTGCTTTACAAGAGCAATATATGTGGTGCTTTAATACGATCTCAAAGAACAATCTCACGAAAGCTCGATTGACAAAGAGTTGATTGTGTTTGAACGAAGTGGACGCTGAATTCACAAGTCTCTATTTCTATGTATGCTCGCTTGAATGTTCTCTTGGAGTCGAAGTTCTCTGCTGTGAACATTAAAGTATGTCACTAGAGCTTTGGAATTTTATGATTTGTGTTTATCGTACATATCCAAATTAACATATATATTACATTTAAAGTAGTTTATGGCGGTTTTTTGTTGAAATCATTCATACTTAATAACCAAGTATTAACCATTGAAGAATTATTCAGATAGCTGCAACTTTAGATATGTTGTCAACTTGACACTGACAAAATATTAGATTGAAGGCCAAGCCTATTGTAAAAATTCAATGCATTGGAAAACAACATATCAACAGTTTTACCAGGACAAGCAGTTCTTCAATGGTGGGAGAATGTAAGTTATACTCATAATATATCTAAAGTTTGTAAATCCTATAATTATAAATGCTGCAAAATTGGCTACCGACTACTGTTCTTTACAGTCTGCAGAACCAAATGAGTTCGTGTAGCCAGAAAGCAAGCCTTTCTTGGCTTTATCGGTTTTCGGAAAAAGATTTGCCATACTATATTCAAAACATATGCATGTGCTGTCAGCCTGTCAGTGCTGATGCTTGTCCTCCAGATGCGCCTTTGCAACGAGTGCTAAGATGTTAATGACGTAGGTGCAAATGGTCTATAGAAAGAAACAGTAGTCTCACTTTACCGTGTAACTTTGTGCTGTATATTTAATTAAATTACTGGCTGCGACTGGCCATCACAGTGCTCCTATTGGTCAGAAAATGCAAATTACTGGCTGCCACTATGCTTATTACATGCGTAATAAGATATGCGCTACACAAAAATTTCTATAAAGTGGAAGTATTGTTTGTTTCTATACTGCCGTTAGATCAACGCCGACTGTTAAAATAAAGGCATCTGATCGATGAAGTTAAAGATACGTTTGTTGAGTAAATTTTACCTCAGTATGACGGGTGTCTTTAAGTCAAAAAAATGTGATGTAAATAAATAATGAATTATTATTAGTTTAGGGCATGCTCATGTGAGCCGGGCTGGCCGACTTTGCAGGGCCAGTTTATTATTTGATTCACATGACGCGGGCTAGCCCGACTAAGTACAGAAATAATTATTTACGCAGGCAGCATAAAAGTCCAAATCCCTATACTTTATGTTACTTTTATAAGCTGAAAGAAACTCAATGATGTTATGCATTAGTCTATGGTCCACCGAAAGTTGTTCTTTTGCTTGCCTTGTATTTTGCATCGCATTGAATTTTATGAGCATGCGCACTAGTATGATGTTTAATTCGGCATGCCGGTCTAGCCCGCCTTGTGCATTCACATGAACCCATTTATGCCGAGATCCTGCCTCGTTTAAGCGACATCCCGGCAAAACGGGCCAGCCCTTCGCTCATATGAATCAAATTTAAAATTATATGTAAATACTAAAAGAGATGAGATGTTGCTACTGCCGGGCAAGCTCGGTAAAGCGGGCCAGCCCGGCTCATATGAACAGGACTTATATACATACACTTGAAGTTCTAAGCACCCAGCTTATAACTTATGTTTAGATTATGTGTATAACTTACACTTTCCATAATTACAAATTGTTTATCTTTTGCAAATAAGTGGTTCGTTAGCGTTACACGAGTTAATTGTATTCAAGTAAATCTTGAATGTTATGAAGCTTGGTATGTTGGCATGGCTACTAGGGAGTTTTAGCAGGAGTGCGACTACGACTACGAGTACGAAATTTGACCGTGTAAGGGAATGGCACGAGGATGTTTGTTGTCGTTGTCGCTTCGTCAAAATTTTGCTTTAGTTGTAAACAACAGAACGAGCCTTTTTATTGTGTAAAACACCGACGTTTGCGAAGCAGCTACGGCTTTATTTGACAATAATGATATCAAAGAATCGATGATACTGGTTTTGCGAGAATATAGGACTCTTTAGACTGAAAAATCTTCACTATTTTAAGTTTTATGTACGATATATTTACACTATTTTATTGTTTGTGTACCTTTCACTTTGCGTACGAAATACATGAAAGTTTTGCAGGTCATATTTTCCTTTTTAATGTACATCTGCGCTCAAAAAGAGTTCTAAATTAAAGCCTGGATGCTCGAAAATAGTACTGTAAACTAATTTCTTACAGAATGAAGAAATATACCTACTTTCTTTGCTTAAAAAGACATCGTAGTCGCGACTACGAATTTTTTACAAAACATCGTACTCAGATTGATGACGGCTACGTGTTTTTGTTGTCGCAACAATGTTTTTGCGCCAAAATGACGTAAATCGTACTCGTAGTCGTACTCGTAGGCTCTGCTAAAACTCCCTACTATCTAACAGAGAACATGCATGTTAAAGTCTGATTGGATCTAGGTGCTCTTACATATTCAGTCAAAACAAATATATATAATCAAAGTTTTATTTCGACGAAACTTTTGTAATGGTTCAAAACTTATTATTGCAAAACAAACTTGTCCGTCGTGCACTTGTGAAAGTGGTAGCCGGTTTTTCTTACGGCAGACGTCGAATTATTTTAACGTTGCACTTTATTCAAAGAACATACTTGCGTATATACACGAGGTTTTAATACAAGCATATAATATGGGGTGTTAAATTACATGTGAGAGGAGTAGGAAATTTAGATGACGGAATTAAGTGAGAATGGCGGTATATTAAAGAAGGTGAAGGGGGATTGAGTTGCCTTGGGTGTTAAGAGAGGGTTTAAGTTTGGATATAAGAAGGCTTTCATGAATCATAAGGTCATATTTGTCGGAGGAGGAAGAGAGAATTGAGAAATCATTAAAATCGGCGGGGTGAGATGTACTTGCGTATAGCTTGATCGAATTTCTTTATAATTTATTTTGACTGTGGGCGCTGATCCAACCTTGCATCTCTCTATAATTACAGGATTTACAAAATGCGTATATTATAAGTATACTTACACCTTACCACTAATGTATATTGTGCTGTTTCATGGCTTAAGTAAGTATATCATTTTTCAATGCATTTGAATTTTTACAATAGGCAATATAGCTCTTCGATGTCATAATACCTTGTGATTTTCAAGTTAACACCATATATCTACAGTGATTCTTGGATGATTGATTGTTCAGTTGACACCAAGAGCACATTCAAATGAGCATACATGGAAATAGAGATTTCCGAGAGCTCAGGTAGCAAAAACTTTGTTCGAACTTTTCAATGCAAATTAAAGTTTTTTAAACCTACCCGTGACTTGCAAGAGTTAGACACACTCCAAAGTGTTGTATACCAACAAATCGAAAACATTAAACAAGATTCCAAAATCCCAAGAAGCGTGTTTTTAGTATACTAAGGCGGATCTAGTAAGAAGGTCATTTTCACATCATTTAAAATCAAAAACCTTTTCTCATTCAAAGACCCAATCTCTGATTCAATTAAATCTATGGTGATATATGAATTCAATTGCGCGGGATGTAATTCCCGATACATTGGCGAAACTTCGCGCCATTTATCCACCAGAATCAGGGAACATACCACAACAGACAAAAACTCTCATATCTACCGACACCTTCTTAAATCTCACTCATGTAAAACCAAATATTCACCCTCTTGCTTCAAAATCATCGACACTGCCGACACCTCATTCACCCTTAAAATCAAAGAAGCACTCCACATTAACCAAACTAACCCTGACCTCAATGTTCAAGTTCAAGTTTATAATACGCTCGGACGCTCCCAACTAATTTATCTTATTTCCTTTTTATTGTTGTAATTTATGTATCATATTACTTTTATATAAACCTTGTACACTTATTATTTCACTCATACTGAAGATGGCATCATGAGATGTCGAAACATGTCTATTTTCAAAAAACTTGTCGTTTATATTAAATGCGCATGAAGTTATTAACTGAAACATACAACATGTTGATAGAAACTTAAAGAGTTGTAATCTTCGCGTAAAAACTATCTTATCAAGGTCGATAGATGCCGGATATAATCATGCAAAGTGCAATTAGTGAACTGGAACCACAGATACCGTTGTATTATAAGGATATATAGGTCCGTTTATTTTAAATTTTGAGCTCGAAAAGTCCAAATATTCTCATTGTCCAGGCTACTGTTCAAATGATGAATTTCGAATTATCATGCAAAGTATATCGTTTCAAAAGGTTCAATGATTTTGCGCCACTCGTCATTTTTTAACAAACAGTCTTTATATATCAATGTCAACCTTGTTTTTATTGTTAGAGACGCGGACTAATGTTTATAAGTATTTTTTGTTTTTATGTTGTTCAACGGCTTCCATGCACAATCTGTCACATCCATTTGGTATTTCTTAATAGCATAAGCATTTCTTGTTACTATCCATAATTGAACATTTACGACGTTGACAACGGAGTGTCAAACAAAGAATGTTGACTTCCATATATAAAGTTGAATGAGAGCGACAGGAAACAAAGACTTTAAAATTTATTGCACCATGCCCGGTCAAAAGTCAGCTTTTAGAGTACTTTCCACAAACTACATGGATTCTTTAGAAATCAAAACATCTGTCAACGTTACTCTTATTTTTAACTTATTATTGAAGAATGGCGCGCCATGGTTCGTCATCAACTGTTGATGCTTGGTTAATGCTAATGATCAACATACTCAAATTCCTATTCTCAATTGACTGGTAACCTTCTTGATCTTCATTAGCCGACTATTCAGGCTAAAAACTGAAATGGCTTACCGCTATAAGGTTTTCAGAACGTCAGTTAACATCAACAACAACAGTCCTTCTCAGGACTCTTCTAGCTTGGACGATCTACATCCACAAACATGCAACGATACTCTCGGGTTCAAACCATTTAATTTATTACGAATGATGTTTGTTGGATTGCCTTCCATATCACTTTCAAAATTATCAAGAAAAAACGTGTTTTTTATTGTTTTTAAATGCCATGCTGTGTAACATAACCATTGAACATAACTTTAACTTTGTAAACAGCAAGCTCAAATTTTTTTGATGATATGACGTAAAAAGTAATTTCCTCTGACGTATATGGCGCTCCACGCTCCTAAGTCTCCAATCACTTCAACAAGCGCATTTAAATAGCTACGTGTTTCTTCAAAAAGAAAGTAGCTGATGTAAAATTTTCAAACTATGGCGACCTTTGCATACTAACGCAGCTTTGATAGTAATGTTGTCATAAGGTCGAGTTCTCATTTAACGGACATTCTTTCCTAGTATTGACCGAATTAAAAGAGGAAATTCCTCGTCGTTAACCAACCAAAAAAAGGAACTTCTTATTTTTATTGATCTAACTAGTATTGAATGAATCAAAAGAAGCTCTTCTTTTGTGACTTGACACAGCTAAATTACAAAATTATAAGATTGAACTCATTCTCTTCACTCAGAGGTTAATATAGAATAATAAAAATATAGAAACCTTAAGCATATTACTTCTTTGAAAGAGTTATATAGAAAATCTCAAGGGATATTCAAATACCTCGTATTTTATTAAGTTTCCTAGTTATTTCTTTACGTCAACAACATCCAGCATACGTGCTCTTTTACACACGTTTTGCTAGATCCTATTCAAATGATGAAATTAGAATCGTCAAAGGATACTGCTAAAAGCTTTTTAATTGCACCAATTTTTAATAAACAGTCTTTATATCAATGCAAGCCTTGTTTTGGATGTCGCTCCCTTATAGGGTGACGTCATGAAGAGCATTTAATTGGAAATTTTTTAAGATCTCGGTTCTTTTTTTAGCAAAAAACAACACTCAGTGTAAAGCCTTGTGCTTTGATTATAACTCTTTCTTATTTTTAAATTATTTTCTTAAAAATCTATAACATCGCAAGCAAGCTATCAATGAAGTACAACTTATTTAACAGCTTGTTACCACAATACCACAATAAGTCTTTATTCATTAATTTTATGTTAATTAGCTAGTGTTGTTGTTTTATGATAAATAAAGACCTCAGACATTTTAAATGAACGACGAGTTTTTTTAACGTAAACATGTTTCGGCATGCTTATGCCATCTTCAGTACATCGAATGAAGGTGATTAACTATTTACAGGATATATATATATGTATGTGATTATCGTTAAGTGTATTAAATTACAAAATTAGTGTTAGATATTATATTACAGGTTAAATATAGTATTGATGTGATATATTTGTTTGTTGAGGTCTGGTTTGAGTTTTTTGATGTATAGCGCTTCTTTCAGTTTAAGAGAAAAAGAGAGAGTTGGCGATTGTCTAAGATGCGAAAACATGAATGGTTGTATTTTGATTTGCAATGTGGTGAAGTGTGAAGGTGTTTAAAAAATATGTGAGTTTTGTCGGAATGTGTGTGTTCTTTGATGCGTGTGGAGAGATGGCAGTTGTCTCACCAACGTAACGGGAATTACATCCCGCACATGGT
This sequence comes from Xenia sp. Carnegie-2017, assembly GCF_021976095.1. Taxonomy (NCBI): domain Eukaryota; kingdom Metazoa; phylum Cnidaria; class Anthozoa; order Malacalcyonacea; family Xeniidae; genus Xenia; species Xenia sp. Carnegie-2017. The sequence continues at coordinate 3,266,444 of NW_025813493.1, read as the reverse complement.
CATAAACCACGCAAGATTTTTAGTAGAGATGGAATACTGTTTTAAAACTAAAAGATTTTTTTATTTTGTAGGATGAAGACAGTGATTTTTTAAATTAACATAGAAGCGTTTTGTTAACTTCCGTAGTTTTTGTTGAAATTGGTGTGAGTATGAGCCAATGTAAGGAAGTTTGAAATAGTATGTGTTTGGTTTGTTTTGGTTAGGTTCATCTAGGTAGCATTGATACGATTGTATTTTGTCGTTGAATGTTGGATATTTTGTCTATGAAATGGACAGGAAAAATTGCGTTTTAAAGTTTCGATTAGTGTGTTTATGTGTCATTTTCGCAGCCGTTTGTTGTATTGTTGATTCTGTGGATGCGTTCAAGGAGAGTTTTATAAGTCCTGTTTTATAATTACGTGAATAAAACTAAAAAAGTTCATTAGAGTCCAGTGTAGGATTTTCTTGTGAAAGACGGAAGTTATGCATTTGTCTGAAGTTGTGTCTTTATTGATAAGTATCTAGGAAGGCAATTTATTGTCGTGTTCTTTTCTACTGTAAAGGTAATGTTTGTGTGTTGTAAGGTTTAAATAATTAAAGACAATGGGCGTCGTTTTTTCGTTGTCAAATATACAAAAATATCATCTACGTAACGTCTGTAAAAGTACGTTTGATCCGTCATAGTTATTAACCAATTCTTTTCATGATAGCCCATGAAGAGATTATGGCAAATACTAGTGCCAGTGGAGAACCCATTGCCACCCCGTCAGTCTGATCATAAAAGTGTTCGTTAAAGAGAAAGTGGGTTTGTGATGTAGCGATGTTGAACAATTGTTTTAAGTCATATCTGTTGATGTGGAAGTTGGGTTTGTTGTGTAAATAATAAGTCGAGTGCATTGTCTATTGTTTCAGTTAGTGGAATGTTAGTAAGGCTCTTGACATCAAAGGAAACGATATATTTGCTGTTGATGTCTTGGTTGTTTAGTTCGTCGACAAGGTGAAAGAGTCTTTAGTGGTGTAATCGTTGGGAACTAAAGGGCTAGTAACGAGCATAAGTATTTCGATAGTTTGTAGTTGTAGAGTTTATGGATGAGACTATTGGTCTTGAGTGGAGGTGGTGTGCTTTGTGGTCTGCATGTTTATGGGTTTAGGAGCCATAGAACCTTTGGATTGTGAGCCTGAAGGGAAAGATCTTGGAATAGATTGTTGTTGTCACGTAGAGCCCTGTTTTGAAGGTTTCCTAAAGAGGCGCTGTAGTTTAGCTTCTCGAGAGAGTGTTGGGGTCACTGTCTGGCCAATTTTGACTTAAATTACTGGGGTTTTAATACTAGATAAGGACCCTGAGGTTTGAAACAAGATGGGACTCCAAGTTTGAATTGCTGAATGAGGACCCACTCTCGAGCTGAAACTGCAGCGCTAGGAGCTCAAAAGGCAGAATGTTGACAAAGCGGCACATTCGAATCAACAGCTCAGCTCTTCAACTGAACTATGACCTCCTAACTCCATGGCCAGACCTAACAGATTACTATGCCTGGTTAACATTACCACTAAGCTCTTTCGCCCCATCATTCCAGCTCATGAACATCGGCAATATCATTTGCTTGATGTCAAACTGCCCTGGCATTCCATAAACAGTATGGTATATAAATAAAACTTTGCGCAACAACCCCATCGGCTGATATGACAAACTATTGTTCAGCATCGCCCATCTAAACCCACCCGGCAAGCTGCTATGACGAACGACTGAAATTGACAATAATTCTCCACGGCACCATTTTGCCAATCTCTTCGTGACTTATCGTAATTGATTAAACAACATGGTCAATCAGCTACTTGCGTGTAAACCTGGCCTGGTGACCACGACTTGCGACAATATTGCGCTTTCTAGTCGCTAAAGAGAAGCTTTCGAATTTCAAATGCGGCAATGAACGGTTGCACGCCGCATCCCTGAACGGAGACTTACAAAACTTTCTTCATGATTACATCACAGAATCGGCTGTGGCTGCGGCTGAACGTGAATCACACAATCGGGCTTTGAAAACGATTCGCGTTCATGATCATCGATTGTACACGCATGCATCGGTGAACTAACTCAAACAAACCAGGCATACTGACTCTTACATTGTCGCTCGCACGCCTTTCGGCAAAAGAAAACACGGAGATGGCTGGGCACGAAAACCCGACTTAAAAATCAATTTTGTTCTCGTCCTGCAAATAAAAGATCTGTTTTTAAAAACAGTATTCCATCTTCTACTAAAATCTTTGCGTGTTTATGTTTCATGTGCGAGATGTAATTCCCGTGCGTGGTGGTACAACTCATCTCACCGTACACATTCCGACAAACTCACATGGCTGCAAACGCCTTCTTTCACCACATTGCAAAATCAGCTACAACCATTCATGTTTTCATCTTAACACCACGCTCTCTTTCTAACAAACTGAAACTTCACATCAAGCACAAACCGAACCTCAACAAGCTCTCTTAACTCTTGTCATCTAACATAATACGCAATTCAATGCATACTGATGTCACGCCTCTTGCCTATCCTGTAATATTAATCACCTCGTCGTCTTACTGGTAAGCATGCCGATATGTTTACGTTAAAGCTCGTCATTTCATTTTAAAATGTCAGAAATCATCTATCGTCTTTTGAAATTATGGAAATAAGGGCCATTTATTTAAGAGAAATGCTTGTAATGCAATCTTCTAAACTACCGATTTTAAGTTTTTGAGTCAATTTTTCTAAACTTCTTCTAAGTTGAGTAAATTCGACTTTAAAATTAAAACAATGTCCAGTTTGTGGCTATGTGTACAAACTGTTCAACATATTTAAACTATTTAAATTAGTTCAATTATATGCTGAAACAAATTAGTCTGTATAAATATGCAAAGCTTCTTTATCCTCTCAATTTATTTATGCTGGACACACACATATATATAAAGAGCCTCGATCTTCATCTCAACCTGAAGTGATTACTTGTAAGACATTTGAGACGAGACAAGATGGTGAGATTTATTAATTGCATTGGTGGCAATTAGCTGCATTGTTGTTAATATTCAAGGGTAAGCTATGGTTTAGTGTAAAGTACTAAGAACTTGGAAATGTTTAATGCGCTTTGTTGAACGCCAAAAAGACTGTGTTAGAAACGCTTCTATGGCGTATTTCTTTTTAAATATTAATAACCTTTAGTACAAGTTGTCGAGTTGTAGTTAATATTCAATGCTCAGAAAGTATACAAACATGATTAACTAAGGATTTCTCAAATCAGCTCAAAGCCAAAGTTTTCTTGTTTAAATTTGTGTATGGGAGAATAAGACATATGCATTACACATTTTTAGTAAGTTGTTAGCTATGTCATGTATGTACTTGATATAAGTCTGCCTCGATTCCTTGTTTACAGTGTGAAATATTTCATCTGAAAACCTTTCCATGACTCACTTTAATGTTCTTACTTTTGCAGAGTGAGATTAACAAATGAAAAGGAAGATTATTTAAAAGATTTCTACTCAACATTCAGCCATGACATGAAACGCACCATAAAATCCGGTCAAAACAATGCAACTTTGAAAACACAAATTGCAATAATAGACGGACAAATAAAAACGCTTCAAACATATCAGGATCTTCAAACCATAACAAACATCTACAAACATTTAAGTTAACGCTAACAAAATTAATAGGACAAACACAAACTTATAAATTGGTAAAATTACAACAAAAATCAAGAAAGTTGAATTGAAAATGGTTGATCTTTCGTCACAAAATGAAAAAACTTGAAGCACAAATGGCAATATCAAACGGAGTTAAAAGTCTTGAAAACAATTGAAAACACTTTACATGGAAAATGAAGAACTTACAAATAACTCGAAAAGAGGTAAGAATGATTTTCAAATTAGAAAAGACATTAGATTCGAGTAAGGAGTAATATTTATTCAGTAATAACATTTTCTTTCATTTAATTTCTTTGTGTTAGTTAATGTTTTTATATCCATCAGAAAAAGACTGCGCACATCTTTACAGACAAGGTGTAAAACACGATGGAATATACTTAGTTGATCCTGATGGCAAAGGATACTTTGAGGTCTTCTGTGACATGACGTCATCGGGTGGTGGTTGGACTGTAATTCAAAGACATATAAAAATGGAAATACAGACTTTATCTGGGTTGGGCGGATATAAACGTGGCTTTGGTAATCTTAAATCGGAATTCTGGCTTGGATTGGACAAGATACATCGACTAACATCTGCAAAGAAAAACAAACTTCGAATTGATCTAGTAAACACATCAGGCACTAAAAAATACGCTGAATATGAAGATTTTGTCGTAAAGGATGAAAATTCTAAGTATAAATTAAGTATTGGAAAATACACAGGTAAGAAAATATTGAAGAAAATGAGTGTATGTGATAGCAAATTGCGTTGACAGATTGTACCTTAGGACCAGTTCATATGAGACGGGCCAGTTTGCTTATGCCAGGCTAGGTAGCTTTGCCGAGATCTCGCCTCGTATATTATTTACAATTTTTTGAAATTGGTTTCATATGAAAAGAGCAGGGCAGATCCAGCTTGGCGAGATGCGCTTGATGGAAGCGAGGTTCTAACAGGCTCATACTGCATCAATTGGGCCAGCCCGGCTAAGCAGGGCTGGAAGAAATGAACTGCATGCTCTTGTCTTATTTGGTTATTTAAATATGGCAAAACTTTAAAAACAACAATGTGCAATTGAAAATAAGTTTGAAAATTTCATGTTATACCACTACAATAGTCGGCGGAACTCACTGGTAGCAATCAGATTGTGAAATGTATGTGTCTAAACACAATATTTGTTGGCAGAAATTAAATACAACATTTCAGCCTGAAAGCCCGCCCTAAGGGTAAAGAAATGTATCGTCTGAAATCAACCCAAGAAAGACAATATACAATGCATTATACTTTACATTTAGACAATGTAAATGCATTCGTAAGATCGCTTTAAAGAGCAGGATATTCAGTAACTTTAAGACAAATAGTATTCCTCAGAAAGATAATAATTATCTGAATATTATCTATTAGCAAAGCTCGGCTTTAGCCCGTCTAAAACGTTACATTTTACATGTCAAACGCATTAAAAACAAAAGAAAATGCGATAAAATTAATCATCTATGTTTGTTTTGAATGCATTCGGCTCATGTAAATGCGACATTTGAAACAGGTCTAAGCACTTTAGCTTGCCTTTGCTCTTGTTTTCCTATGTGTAATCTGGAAAAACTATAACGCAAAAAAGAGCGGTTTATTTGTAATTTTTAATGATATGAAAAGATGTTTTCTTGCAAAGCATGCAAAAATGTAAGCCTGCAGCAAGAAATTTATAAAATAAGAAAAGTATAATTCGTCCTCTGTTTGGTCGATGCGTGTGCTTGAATCAGGCAATATAAAGACGGAAATTTAAATTGCTGTGCGTTAATTTTAAACATGTCTGAGTATGAAGATCATTTATTGTTACTTCATATAACAACTTCTTTTGAAGTGTTGAATCGCCATATCTAAAGACTTGGGAATGTTCTTTCGTAAAAATGCTGTGTAAATAACTCACAATGCTTTTCTTAACTCTGTTTTTATTCCTGTGTGTTTGAATCAAGCCAACCACAAAAAAAAACTGTTTAGCAAATCCTTTTAATATAATATAAATGCATCATTAAATGCATGGAATGTTGCGTATAAAGCTTATTGTGAATAATGACAGAATGATATGAACAATGTCTTGTACGTTTTTAAAATACAAATAACCAGAAAACTATAGAACCATTTCTACTTTGCAGGAACTGCTGGGGATAAATTATCCTATCACAATAACATGAAGTTTTCAACCAAAGATTCAGATAATGATAATGATGGAAGAAATTGCGCTACTTCCTTCAAAGGAGCTTGGTGGTATAATGGTTGTTATCAATCCAACCTAAATGGTAAAAATCTTGCTTATCAAGGTTTTATTAACGTGAAAACCAGTGAAATGAAAATTAAACCATGAAGAGTTTTCATAAATATTTATAATTTCATGACAATGATCAATATATCTCTCAACACGTCATGCAAATATATTTTTGTTTATAAGCAAATATGCAAAAAAAATTGTGTTAATTTCATGAAGTAATAAAAAATATTGTTTCAATCAATGAAATGGAGAAAATGTGAGTTTTTAACATGTTTATCTAAATGAAGCTGATATCGTCAAATCATACTCAAAATAACTGCATCTTTTTGAGTTTTACCATGTTGTTAGCTGCCTTTTTTAAAGAGATATTTTTTAAAATTATTATATTTTATTCTTCATGGCATGATATGGTTTCTCACATTTAATAAGACTTGCACGTTCATATAGCACGTTGTGTTTTTTCAAAATAAACAAATTATAAAACGTTGATATCTGCTTCCACATTCAAAGAATCCATTAATCCATATTTACTTCTTCCTTCCATTCATTCCATGATCTACCATTTCTCTTCTTCATTAAATGTTTCATCTTCTCTTCCTGCATCTTCCTCCTTCTTCTCTTCATCTCACAACCTTTTCTCTTATCCACTGCTTCTTCTCTTCTAAAATCTCCTACCTTACCAACCTTCTTCTCTTTCATCTCACCACCTTACTCCTCCTTCTCTTTACAAAATCTCCTGCCTTACTTAACCTTCTTCTCTTTACTAAATCTCCTGCCTTACTTAACCTTCTTCTCTTTACAAAATCTCCTGCCTTACTTAACCTCCTTCTCTTTACTAAATCTCCTGCCTTACTTAACCTCCTTCTCTTTACAAAATCTCATGCAGCCTTGCCTTCTTCTCTTCCTAAATCTCCTGCCTTTACTTAACCTTCATCTCTTTACAAAAGATCTCCTGCCTTATAACCTCCTTCTCTTTACTAAATCTCCTGCCTTCTTCTTCACTGTTTCTTCACCACTGTTTCTTCTCCTTAACCTTCTTCCTCTTCCTTCTTTCATCTCTTCCTTCTTCCCTGCCTTCTCTTTCATCCACCTTCTCTTCACTAAATCTCCACCTTACCAACCTTCTTCTCTTTCATCTCCTGCCCCTTCTTCTTTAAATCTCCTGCCACCTTCTTCTCTTTACTAAATCCTCTACCCTTCCAACATCCTTCTCTTTCTAAATCTCCTAACCTTATAACCTTCTTCTCTTTACTAAATCTCCTAGCTGCCAACCTCCTTCTCTTTAAAACCTGCCTTACTTAACCTCCTTCTCTTTCGTCCTCCTGCCTTGTAACCTTCTTCTTTACAAAGATCTCATAACTTAACCTCCTTCTCTTTCTTCAATCATACTTGTCCTTGAAATTCTCTTCACTAAGTCCTCCTACCTTTTACTTAATATTCTTCTCTTCCTTCCCCTTCCACCCTTCTTCCTTCCTTCTCTTCCCTCTTTAATCTCCTGTTCTTCTTCTAAATCTCCTGCCCTTCCTTCTCTTTCAAACCCCACCAACCTCCTTCTCTTCCTAAATCTCCTGCCTTATAACCTCCTTCTCTTTACTAAATCTCCTGCCTTACTTAACCTTCTTCTCTTTACAAAATCTCCTGCCTTACTTAACCTCCTTCTCTTTACAAAATCTCCTGCCTTACTTAACCTTCTTCTCTTTACAAAATCTCCTGCCTTACTCAACCTTCTCTCTACAAAACCTCCTGCCTTACTCAACCTTCTTCTCTTTGTTAAACTTTCTACTCCACTAAATTTTATACTTTACAAAACCTCCTTCTTTACTAAGTATCAATTTTACTATATTTCCGGTAAGTGTTACTCTGTTTGACCTTCAAATCTTACCATGTAGTTATTACCATGTAGTTTCACCTTCTTGATTGAAAACTGTTCTAATTATCTAATTTTCAAGAGATAATGACTTACCTATCTATCTTTAAGCTCAATGCAGCCAAGTTTCTTAATATCTGAAGACCTGTTAAAAAAACTAGATGTTTCCTCAAGTACTCCAAAGAAGCTGATACTAAAACGTTAGACTCGATAGCATCTAACATTGCTGATTATTATAGGCAAACCTTCATGCTACAAATTTATTTAAAAAATGATCGCTTTAAAATATATAAGAATTGGGCTTACCTCTTAATGATGGTCCATTATATTTATATAGGAGATAAAAGAATGGAATATGCCTTATTTTTCTTAGTATAACTTACAACTTAGGGCATGTTAGCTACGCATGAAAAATGAGCATGACAATTAAGGCTTCCTTTGTGCAAAAGGGAAAACGATTTTTCTTGTTGAATCAAAACATTATACAAGTGTTTCTCAAAATACATGGAAAATTCGATGCTTCTTTAAAGAACTAAAAAAACGTTCTTACTGCTATTGAAAACATCATGAAAAATAGCAAAAATATACCAAATAATGTGGAAAAGATTATTTAAAGGCATTTGACTTCACTGCAGCCTTTAAAGTAAAAAATATTGGAACAAATTTTTTTCTTTGACAATAAGCCAGATAGGGTACAGATACGACTGCTTAGACCATCTATGGCTAATGGAAAGTAGCTCCAGTCAACAAAAAAGTTACATTAATTATATAAAATTCATAAAGTAATCTTTAATGTATAAAAGATGCTGTTTTTTTCTCATTTTGTGTAAAAATATTACGTTAGTCACTAATCATAAAACTTTATTGATACTACTCTCATTCAGTTGTGCTATTTCAATCCTTTTGTTTAGAAATAAGACTACAGTGTTTCTGAAATTATATATTTAACCATTAAAAGATTTAATTAATAACTGCAGAGGGATGTATAACAAATGCAAATCCCTTTTCTCGCCTATCTCTTAAAGATGTTAGATAATTTAAACTAGGCTCGTAAATTAGAGTAGAATATGATTAACGGAACAATATGATCAAAATAATTTGTAGATATTAAAAGACTAACTTCATCAATTACTTTGAGCAGAATAGCAATGTTCAGAAAAGCAGTTTTTGTTCAAAACTCTTTTATTTGAAATGTTGAGTCTATAGTAAAATTTTCTACTAGCAATTGTTGATGTATAACTGCCACTTGTTAATTAATATTTTTTGACAATATCTTTTCCATTCTTGCCCTGACTTGCTGTCTGCATGTCTGTGAAAAACTGCACAACAGTTTTATTTGGAAATACTTACATTATAGGTTGTTTTCATGTGACTTCATGGCCGCCATGTTGGTTGTCAAACACAAAAGAATATTACATTCATGCAATTGTGGTCACTAGCCATTGTGGGCGAGCTACATTGTTCGACAATTCCCTAGAGGTTGGTTTAACCCGAAAATTTTTAACTATATAGTCTATACAAATAGCAAGGTTGCCATAGCGATGGTTTTTGGTATTCAACTTTATTAAAAATTCATATATTTTGCTCGGTAATTTCATGGTAGCTTTGCTTCCATGCACATCGATTTACTTCAAGCTAACTGAGTTTTCCTCTATCGTATAGTCGTCCAGATTTGACAGTGAAATCAAAGGCTAACAGAGAAAGATACTGATTGAAATGTGAGGCAATCTAAACTCTTCACCGTATGATGAGGAAGATAAACTCTAGAGTTTAAAGTTGCTTGAGTATCATTTTCTGTATGTACGACGTTTCGAATACGTAGCTGTTTCTATGAGGTAAAAAATTGGCTTTTTGTAGTGATCAGGAGGGCAGAAGTCTGCATGACATTGAGTCAGTAGTCATGAGGCTGAATGTAGCTAACGAGCAGTTTGACAAGATTGTGGAGCTTGTGAAATTTTTTGTCCTGGAACTCGGGAATATGATCATACATCTAACGTGAGTGATAAATGAGTGTTTACTAATTACAGGTTTTATGCATGATCTTTAAAAAAAACAATCATTATGATTTTACGTACGTGATGTATCCAAATACTTCCCATCAATTGCAAGCGTAAAGAGCTGTTTCTAAATAATTATAGCCAGCGAATTCTTGAAGTTATGCTAAATACATCTTGCAAACTACTGAAAGGAAACCAACTCAATCAGTAAATTTGCTTTGGCGAGCCATTTAAGAACATGTCTATTTGGGAATATGTCCATTTGCTCATAACTAAAATATAAAGCATGTCTTGGAGCCTAACTCACTCATTAAGTCGTGGTATAATTGATAATCTTGTCTGGCTTGAATAAGTAAGATATAAAGCATGTGTTGAAGCCTAACTCACTCATTAAATCGTGATATGCAAGATAATCTTGTCTGGCTTGAATACGTAAGCCCTCCTATCCCAATATGTAATTAAAGCTTCAACTAAATATGTAAATTTTCATCGTGAATTTACACATTACATGTTTGTAGAAGGACCATGCACTCCCATGTTTTTATGTTTGCTATTTCTGGCTGAATTCCCAACTTCTGTAAGCACACCTAAGAATGCTACTTTGCTTTTTTGAATTTGATACCATTGTCAGAACCAATGTTTAATCAGGTACGTTGGAAACTTCAAAATGAAATGTTGCTGACAACCACACGTCTGCACCTATCAAAACAAAACAAAAGATTCTACAATGCTGTTTACTCTGTTTCAGTTTTTTTATAAGTAAAAATGAAAGACTAAATTGTTATTTTTATTATTAAAACCTTTTTCTGCAGTTGTTTAGTTAAGTAGGATCTAGATAGATTTTGCATAAATGCTATACCCCATTAAGTCACTTAAGTGATATCTACTCTTTCCTTGCGCAATTTCCAAGATTTTTCAAGTTTTGGAATCCTTTTTTTGAATTTGGGTTTTATCCTCGTTTGGTGTCGATTCTACTTCCTCTCTTCAGCTTCTCCTTCTTTTTATTTATGTCAAAGCTAAAACAAATCCACTTGACCTTATGAGCAGTATATTTAGCTTATTTAAACTATATTACAGCATTTAGTTTTTGTTCAGTTTGAAGACCATGAAATAGATTTAAAAGAACTTCGAGAATTTCTGTTTCGACAATGCAAAACTTCCATGAAATTAGTATCATCACAATACTACATAATGATCATTAATTTGTCGAAAATGAAATCAATACGAAACAGTGGTCAGTGGTCATATTAAACTTCAGATCTTAAGCTTTCTTTATTATTTTATTCAAATTATTGATCAATTGAAGGCTGCTTAAAAGCACTGTTTATGGCAAAGGAATAAAGAATTATACTTCTTAATAATTGAGAAAGGAATTATATGCTTCTGAAGTTTGCAATACTTGACTTCAGTCTATGGGGGCTCCTTTATTGTTTCATTATCTCTGCTGTTTTGTTCAAAACTTGTTTAAAATATTATGCCTATATTTTTGAAAAACACTCTTATTATACCTTTTCCAAAAAAATAATACACCCCAAATTTTTAACTTAGACCTGTATGTAAACAAGCTCAAACCGACATCTTTGCAGCAGCAAAAATATTTAAGCCATGGTAGAATGATAAAGCAATCACACATCTATTATTTTGGATCTTGATAATTGATCATACAAGGTCATGAAACTATAAGAAAAAGTAATTTAGTTGCTTTGAAAATGCGCTTGCCTTTCTTAGTGATATATTGCTTCAGCTGTTGTTTGTTCTGTGCACTTTCACCTACGTCTTACTTTGAAATTGACGTTTTTTTTAAAAGAACTTATCATTAAACTTGTGTATTAAAATAACATTTATAATAAAAATAGCACTTTCTTGTACCCCAAAAGCTTTAATTTGCATTCACTTGACAATAAAAATACTTTTCGGGCATTATTGCAAATATTATGGCTGTAGATATCGTAATTAAAAACCCATTATGGCAGGACTTTAGCGAAAATTGATTTTAGCTCACAAAACAAAACAGGACGTCTTTAACAGTTACTTTATTTATAAATGATTTTGCAAAGTTTTTACGTTTTTAATTAATACAGACCTGGTGGTTTTAGCAATCAATTATTAACCACGATATGTGAAATGAAGACATATTTGAGTACTTAATGATTAATAACTTAGTAGTTTTAACTTAATAAGTTGTCTATCACATAGGATATAATTTGTGTGAACAATGTTTTAAGATAATGTTCACCAATACATCAATTTATCAATTATCATGAAGAAAGAAGTATTTCTATAAGCTTAAGCCTCCTGGATTTAAAGAAAAATCAGCTCTTATGGCCTTACAGCTAGATTGCCTAAAATATCCCAAAGTGCTTTATTATGTAATCTAAGAATAGTTTACATGCAGCTGTGCATGTACAAAATATAATTTATTCTTCATGATGGTGGCTGTACAAATGTTCTCAATTTTCCTGTTTGTTGTTTTTCGTTATTATGAAAATGACAACCTTGCCATTTTGATTTCTTACTAAAGTAGCACACTAGTGTACATTTTAATCTCAAAGAAACAATTGTACATGTCATATTTAACGCTTGACTGATATTCTAGCAATGCAGTAACAGAAACATTGTGGTTAGAATGACTATAAACAAGGCTATGGTAATCTTAGTTCTGAATTCTTGCTTGGATTGTATGAAATACGCTAACATCAGCAAGGTAAAATAAACTTTGCGGTGACCTGGGAGACTGGTCAGAAAACAAAAAACATGTTGAACATAATAACTGTTACATGTTTGTAAATGTAGATCGTCCAGGTTGGCATAGTCCTGAGAAGGACTGCTTTTCTTGTTGTTGACTGACGTTTCGACAAACTTAGCGGTAGACATCTTCAGAGTTCAATGAGGAGTAAACGTCAGGTTAGCCGTATTTTTTAGCTGGTTCTTACCTCATTCTATTGTGTGTACAGGAAAAGTGTGGTTGTCAATTGTGTATTGTCATTTTGAATTAATGTGAAGTGTAATGTTTTTAGTTGATCGTTTGTTTGTATTGTAAATAAGTCGTTTGTAAGGTGCCGGTAATTGCTGTTATCTGTTTAGGGGGGTTTGTTCAAAGCTGGTATACCAAATTTCTAATGTAAGCCGTTGTCTATAGTCAGTACTGTAAGTAAGGCATTTTGCCGAGTCCCAGTCAATGTTGTGCTTTGTGATTCGGTGATGTTCGGCAATGTGATTAGTTCTGTCTCGTTTCTTTGTACCTCGTTTGTGTTCAGTAAGTCTTATGTTTAAGTTCCTGCCAGTTTCCCCGTTTCACAAGTTCGAGACTGGACTAATGTTAAGGACTGTGAGTGAAAACAATATAGCAAATGATTTTAAAATGATTGGATGTCATTGTTTAATTCACGCTTTGTCATTTTGTCTCAATTTAAATTAATTTCGTTATTATAGCTAATGGACAAGAAAATGAACGAAGGAAGATGACAGGTGTCTTTAAACATTTCGAATAATAAAAATAGCAAAAAATGTATGCAACACAACTGCAATTTCACGAAAAGAAAAATGTGATTGCTCTTTTTTAATGTTTTTCGTGAAATGATAAACCTAATCATTAAAAAATTATAATTCTTTATGTTGAAGGATTTTCCCCAGCTATAGGAGTTTCTTTGTTGTTCTTTCATAATCGCTGTGAAGTATAAAAACCTTTTTATCACCTTATGAATTAGCTATATGCATGCATTTTTTAGACTCTCTTTTTAATGAAATTTTATTCTTTGAAACATTCTTTTAAACATATAGGTTCTATGTATTTTAAAACTATAGAACTTCAAGAGTGAGATAATATTTTTCTTTAAAAATGCTTTTATCTTTTTTAGTGATATATTACTTAACGCTTCATCTGTTGTTTGTTCTGAGCACTATCACATACGTCTGACATTGACGTATATGTTTATGTAAAAGAGCTTATCATTAAGCTTATCAAAACAGCACGTCATTGTCCGGTAAAAGCTTTTTAATTTCAGTCCAATTTGAAATAAAAACATTTTCCGGACATTAACACCATCATCATATAGCTAGATATCGCGTAAAAAAGCCCTTATATATGGTACGTACTTAGCCCAAAATTAATTTTAAACGAAAAAAACAAAACAGGAGAAGTCTGTACAACTGTTCACTAATTTGAAAATGAGGTTTTTTGCAAAGATTTTTAAACTAGAAACGTTTGTAATTAATACAGACCTGGCTTTGTATTTATTATTAACAATAATTTGTGAAAGGAAGACATATTTGGGTACTTAATAATAAAAAAGCTAAGTTTTAACTAACTCATCTATATATATATTTTGTCACATAGGTAAAATTAATGTGTACATTCTTTCAAGATAATGTTCACCAATACACCAATTTATCAATTATCTTCAAGAAAGAAATATTTCTACAAGCCTACGCCTCATAGAATTAAATAAAAATCGTCATTTATGGCCTTATAGCTCGGTTGCCTAAAATAGCCCCAAAGTGCTTTATTATGCAATCTAAGTAAAGCATACATGCAGCTGTGCATGCACAAAATATAATTTATTCTTCATGATGGTGGTTATATAAATGTTGTCAAAAAAGTTTTTCAAACACAAAGTGTTTACTTTTTTTTTATGCAAGATATTGATGCGCGTTTCTGTAGTTTTTCTTTTAGTTGCTTTTTGCAATGCATCACATAATGCTTGTCAAAGCGTACAATGTGGTTTTATGAAGACAAAAGACAATGGTATGTTACAGTACAAAAGACAACAACATCGTCTAAAGATGTCTTTAACAGTTACTTTATTTATAAATGATTTTGCAAAGTTTTTACGTTTTTATTTATTACAGACCTGGTGGTTTTAGCAATCAATTATTAACCCCGATATGTGAAACGAAGACATTTGAGTACTTAATGATTAATAACTTAGTAGTTTTAACTTAATGCGTTGTCTATCACATAGGATATAATTAGTGTGAACAATGTTTTAAGGTAATGTTCACTAATACACCAATTTATCCAATTTATCAACCAGCAAAAATATTTCTACAAGCTTACGCCTTTAGGATTTGAATATAAATCGCTTTTATAGCCTTAAAACTTTCCCAAAATATTGGAAAGTGCTTTTTTATAGAATTTAGGTAAATCAAACACAGCTGTATGTACAAAATATACATTATTCTTTATGACGGAGGCTATATAAATGTTCTCAAAAACGTTTTTCAAACATAAAGTGTTTTCTCTCTTTCATGCAAGATGTTGATGCGCGTTTCTGTAGTTTTTCTTTTAGTTGCTTTTTGCAATGCATCAAATAATGCTTGTCCAAGTTCACAAAGTGTTTTTATGAAGATAAAAGACAACGGTATGTTACAATATAAAGGAGAACTACATCGTACATGGTTTTGTGGATGTAAAAAAACTCATATATGTTTTGAAACGCGTACGTGCATTTATCGTTGCTTAGCTTTTATAGTTTTTACAGTTCTATTTTAATATTCCATTCTTGTCACTAATTAACTTAACGCGAGGGAGTTCTATTTTTTGCTAAGCTTTTAACGAAGCTCGAGGTCTTTAGACTCTTTAACGAGATAAATCAGGCAAAGGGCGTTATAGATAAAGACCGAGCCCGTACGGCGAGGTTATCTACTAAAAGCCAGAGGTTCAATATTAATCGGTAAACACCGAGCAGACGAGGTTAGTTGGTTTATTCCAAGGCATTATTTGACCTGAAACAAAGCTTTCTATCTAGCTTTGACAGCTAGAGTAACGGAAAAATAATGAAGCAGCAAAAATTTTTCAGCGCCAATCAAAACTCGCTAAATAACAAAAGGGACACTTTCCATATGATACAATATGAAAAAATAATTCATTTAATTTATATGAGACGTCCGTGATATCGTCTTAATTTGGTTTCTTTAAATGTTTTCCAAAGTACAAAATAGATACAGCTTAGTATAACATCTAAAATAACTCTTATAATGCGGCATTCAATTGATTGAATAGAGAATTAGCTGCATAATTCGTCTTCTTTATTTCATACATGTGTTTGGTTTTCAAATTCTAGAGGCTAGACATTTAAAGAATATTCACATTCATAGATAAACAGCAGCAACAAAAGTCTTCTGGATTGCATGTTATGAACAAATTAACTTTCTTTTGCATGCTTTTGGTTGTAGTTGTTGTCGTGACAACTACCTAAAACTTCACTGATAATTGCTTATATGGAAAACACAGTGTGGCAAATTTAGGGCAATGTCACAGCTGCCATTGTGTTATCACCCAGTCTATGTAATAAATGTACAGAAATATGTTTTGCTTTCGTTTGAACATGAATGATGTTGGTTATTTTTGACAAACGAAGATAATTGTGTACTCCCTTTTGCTGCCTGTCTTGTTTCATTTTGCAAATTTTATCTTTTTATGCATGTATTGACTACAAAATGGACTTTGTTATTTTAGTGCATTATTTACATATTTTGTAGTTGATCCTGTTACGCTCTTTATTTTAAAGGTGAGACTTTATCACCAAAAGATATAATTTCAACTCATGCTGTTCACAATAACATTGAATGCTCCTTGAAATGCCATCAACAGGAGAAATGTGTTGGCTTCAATTTCTTATCTGATGCAAAAGATCTTGAGATAAACTGCCAAATTAGCAACAGAACAAATAAAAGTAGTATAGAGAAACAAGCCTTCACAGGAAAATGGACTTTTTATCAAATCTATGTATCGACATAAAAAAAGAAATTGCTTCTTCATCAAGAAAATAAAACGCTCACAGGTATAAGAATGAACTGAATAAGTATACGTTTTGTTACATCACTATCGCTTTTGAAGATGACTACCGCTAAGATTGTCGAAACGTCAGTCAACAAGAACAAAAATAGTCCTTCTCAGGACTATACCAACGTGGACGATCTACATTTACAAACATGTAACGATACTCCCGGGTTGAAACCATTTACTCTAAAACGTTTTGTATTATACACAGGGCAAACATTTAGCAATGTATCATTATTGGTAAAAACCAAGATTTGTTTAAAAAGGTTGTCTGAAATTTTGAACTGTATTACCAGGAAAAGACTGCGCAAATCTTTACAGAAAAAGTGTAAGACACAATGGAATATACGAAATAGATCCTGATGGTAAAGGATACTTTAAGGTCTTCTGTGACATGACGTCATCGGGTGGTGGTTGGACTGTAATTCAAAGACATATATACAAAGGAAATACAGACTTTTATCTGGGTTGGGCGGAGTATAAACGTGGCTTTGGTAATCTTAAATCCGAATTCTGGCTTGGATTGGACAAGATACATCGACTAACATCTGCAAAGAAAAACAAACTTCGAATTGATCTAGTACACAAGTCAGTAAATGAAAGTTACGCTGAATATGAAGTTTTTGACGTAAAGAATGAAAATCATAAATATCAATTGAATATTGGAAATTACACAGGTAAGAAAATGGTTTAAAAAATGAGTATTATGCAAGTGATAGTAGTTTTGAAAGACAGATTGTATCTTATTTGTTGTCCACTTGAAAAGATAGTAAAGTGAAATAATGACAAAGTCGACACAATTTGTATTTCGATTGTAAATAGGGTAATATTAGAAAAATGCATTTTTGTGTATTTTTTTACTTTTCAACTCATAATTGAGCTTAACAAACAGTGATACATTATTAAAAAAGTATTTTTGTCTTGTTGAAGCACTGCTTTAAACTTTTAAATTATTTAAATCGAAGTTTGCTTTTGCAGAAAGACCTTGGCACCTGCAAAAGGGGGAAGAAATATATGGGTTTCCGTTGCTAGTGATCGTAAAGAATGTCAATCACAACAAAGATACCACCTTTACAGTTAAAAAATTCACCATACATTATCAAGAATAATTTTAAAAGAAAAATTTAATTTCCTGCGAAAGATGAACAATTGTCTAAATATTATCTACAAGTACCGCTCGTATTTAAGCCCTTTTACGTACAATTTCTTTTGTTTTGTCTTTATATAACCAAGGAAGTGAATGGTGCAAGCATGACAGCACAAAAAGGAACGGTATATATTAGTAAATTTCCGTGAGATGAAAAGATTTTTTCTTTTAAAGCATGCAAAATTGTTAGCCTGGAGTAAGAAATTTTATAAATAACATAAATTCAATGAGTTCTCTTTTTGGTCGAGTCCTGTGTTTAAATTAGGCCGTCGAAACACCGAAATTTAAATACCCAAAATGAAATTTAGAATTTTCTGAATAACTTTTTTAAGATCTATTAGAATAAAGTAAATGGCTTGAACTCGGGAGTATCGTTACATGTTTGTAAATGTAGATCGTTCAAGTTGGTATAGTCCTGAGAAGAACTGTTTTTGTTGTTGTTGACTGACGTTTCGACAACCTTAGCGAAGAAAAGTTGACTCTGAAGATGACTACCGCTAAGGTTGTCGAAACGTCAGTCAACAACAACAAAAACAGTTCTGCTCAAGACTATACCAGCCAGGACGATCCACATTTACAAACATGTAATCTATCAGAATAATTACCACCAAAATGTGTTCATGTGTACTTTAAAATACAGATCACGATAGAGCTCAAGAGCCATTACTACTTTTCAGGAAATGTTAGGGATGCATTGAAATATCATAAAGACATGGCGTTTTCAACAAAAGATTCTGATAATGACAAATTTGTAGGAAACTGCGCTGCTTCCTGGCAAGGTGCTTGGTGGTATAAAGAATGTTACGATTCCAACCTAAATGGCAAAGATATGTTTTGGAGAGGTCTTGGTAACGTGAAAAACAGTGAAATGAAAATCAAACCATGAAGAATTTTCATAAATATTTATAATTTCATGATAATGATCAATATCAATGACAATACGTCATGTAATATGTCTTAAACATTTACACTCGTTGTTTACTATGAGAAAATGGGCAAAAAATTGTTATAGATAGAAGTCAAGAAATTTGTAATCATTTCATGAAATAATAAAAAATATTGTTTCAATCAATGATATTGATAAAATATGAGTTTCTAGCATGTTTATCTAAATGAAGTTGATGTAATTAAATCATACTAAAAACGACTGCGGCTATTTGAGTTTGTAATGTGACTGTTTTCGTCTTCGTGGGCATAAAATGATTGTTCACATTACTAATGCTTACACAGTTACACGTTTAAAAGCATTTTATTAGTGTTATTGTGGGCATCCGCCGTCTTGGGTGAGCACATTGTTCGATAAGTCCCTGGAGGTTGGATGCAATCCAAGAATATAAAACCCCTAAACACGACCACAATCGAAACACCCAAATCGCATTTAACTGGTTTACAAGAGCAATATATGTGGTGCTTTAATATGATCTCAAAGAACAATCTCACGAAAGCTCGAATGATAAAGTGTTGATTGTGTTTGAACGAAGTGGACGCTGAATTCACAAGTCTCTGTTTCTATGTATGCTCACTTGAATGTTCTCTTGGAGTCGAAGTTCTCTGCTGTCAACATTAAAGTATGTCACTAGAGCTTTGGAATTTTATGATTTGTGTTTATCATGCATATCCAAATTAACATATATATTACATTTAAAGTAGTTTATGGCGGTTTTTTGTTGAAATCATTCATACTTAGTAACCAAGTATTAATCATTGAAGAAGTATTCAGATAGCTGTAACTTTAGATATGTTGTCAACTTGACACTGACAAAATATTAGATTGAAGGCCAAGCCTATCGTAAAAATTCAATGCATTGGAAAACGGAATATCAACAGTTTTACGAAGGAAAAGCAGTTCTTCAATGGTCAAGCATTTCTTTTATCTTCTATATAAATATAATGTTCCATCATTAAGAGGTAAGCCCAATATTTATATATTTTAAAGCGTGCATTTTTTAAATAAATTTGTAGCATCAAGGTTTTTCTATTGAAGACGTTTCTTTGTCGAGACACATAAGACATCTACAACAGTCTTAGATACAACAAGCTAAATGAATAATCTAATTAAAAAATTACATTGCATTAAATTGCATGATAGGATTAACAGGAATAGTGTTTAATTTGACACATAAGGAAATAAGGAAAGATATACGTACATGAAACTATCACATGATCAGTGGCGTAGCAAACCCGCAAGTTTCTTCTTGCCATGTAAACATTTTGTTGTTCATAATACTATGAATTTTTAATAAAACGAATGATGCTGATGATAAAAAAATAAGTATCATGAATAAATTGAGGGCGTAACATGAATAAATTGAAGGCGTACAAAGAATTAATTGAGGGCTGGCTACGCCACAGCCCATAAAGGAAAAAAGAATTAAAAAATCATTAAATAAATTTTGGATGTGATGTGAGCAAAAAGAAGCGTTTTTTATATCTCTAACATAAGGATGAAGTTTTGTGTTAATTTTAAATCACGAAAATCATTTAGGTAGCGCGCAATGTGTTTGTGTTTAATTGACGATATTGAAATGAAAAGATTTTCCAAAGATTACAGTCATTAAATTTTGTATCGTCCGGTTTACTTTTTTGATTAAATCTAAGGACGAAAACAAATAAATGGATTTTTCTTTACAGGCATTTAAATGCGTTACATATATTATCATTGAGAATTTTACTTACTATTTGCCTTGATAATCAGCATTGATAATTATGCTACAGAGTCTAACGTTTTATTTATCAGCTTCTTTGGTGTACTTGAAGAAAAATCTAGTTTTTTTTGAACAGGTCTACAGATATTAAGAAACTTGGCTGCATTGGGGTTAAAGATAGATAGGTAAGCCGTTATTTCCTGAAAATTAGATAATTAGAACAGCTTTCAATCAAGAAGGGGAAACTACATGGTAATAACTACATGGTCAGATTTGAAGGTCAAACAGAGCAACAACTCCCGGAAATTTAGTAAAATTTATATTTAGTAAAGAAGGAGGTTTTGTAAAGTATAAAGTTTACTGGAGTAGAAAGTTTAGCAAAAAAAAGTTAAGTAAGGCAGGAGATTTTGTAAAGAGAAGGAGGTTGAATAAGGAAAGAGGTTTTGTAAAGAAAAGGAGCTTAACTAAGGAAGGATGCTAAATAAAGAATAAAGTTTATTGTGCAAGATATACGATTATTATTCATTATGACTTGCATCTAACGTTACAAAGAAGCCAATAAAGCAAATACAATTCATTTCATGACGATCCTCTTTGCAAATTTTTAATTTAAGTGGAAGCAGATATCAAACCTTTGTTTTTACAATTTGTTTATTTTGAAAAAGCAGCTCATGCCATATAAACGTGCAAGTCTTATTAAATGTGAGAAACCATATCATAAAGTAAATGGCTTGCACCCGGGAGTATCGTTACATGTTTTTAAATGTAGATCGTCCAGGTTGGTATAGTCCTGAGAAGTACTGTTTTGCTGTTGTTCACCGACGTTTCGACAACCTTAGCGGTAGGCATCTTCAGAGTCAAATAGACTTAGGTTTTCGAAACGTCAGTAAACAACAACAAAAACTGTTCTTCTCAGGACTATACCAACCTGGACGATCTACATTTACAAACATGAAACCATATCATGCCATAACGAATAAAGTATAATAATTACAAAATATCTCTTTAAAGAAGGCAGCTAACAACATGGTAAAACTCAAAAAACTGTAATTATTTTGAGTATGATTTGACGACATCAGCTTCATTTAGATAAACATGTTAAAAACTCACATTTCCTCCATTTCATTGATTGAAACAATATTTTTTATTAATTCATGAAATTAACACAATTTTTTGCATATTTGCTCATAAACAAACATATCAAACATATTTTTACATGACGTTTTGATAGATATATTGATCATTGTCATGAAATTATAAATATTTATGAAAACTCTTCATGGTTTTATTTTCATTTCACTGGTTTTCACGTTACTAAAACCAAACCAATACATATAATTACTATTTAGTACAGAACGATAACAAAGATTATACCACCAACCACCTTTATAGAAAAAAGCGCAATTTCCACCACCAAGTTTATCATTATCTGAATCTTTGGTTGTAAACTTCATGTTATTGTGATAGGATAATTCATCCCCAGCAGTTCCTGAAAAGTAGAAATAGTTCTATAGTTTTCTGCTGATTTGTATTTTGAAAACGTAAAGAAACTGCTCCTATCATTCTGTCATTATTCACAATAAACTGTATATACAACATTATATGCATTTAATGATGCATATATATTATATTAAGAGTATTTGCTAAACAGTTTTTTTTCGTTGTTGGCTTGATTTAAACACACAGGAATAAAAAGAGAGTTAAGAAAAGCATTGTGAGTTATTTACACCGCTTTTTTACCTAAGAACATTCCCAAGTCTTTAGATATGGCGATCCAACACTTCAAAAGAAATTGTCATATGAATAATAATAAATCATCTTCATTCTCAGACATGTTTAAAATTAACGCACAGCAATTTAAATTTCAGTCTTTATATTGCCTGATTCAAGCACACGCATCGGCCAATCAGAGGACGAATTATACATTTGTTATTTTATAAATTTCTTGCTGCAGGCTTACATTTTTGCATGCTTTGCAAGAAAACATCTTTTCATATCATTAAAAATTACAAATAAACCGCTCTTTTTTGCGTTATACTTTTTCCGGATTACACATAGGAGAAACAAGAGCAAAGACAAGCAAAAGTGCTCAAGCCTGTTTCAGATGTCGCATTTACATGAGCCGAATGCATTCAAAACAAACTTAGATGATTAATTTTATCGCATTTTCGTTTGTTTTAAATGCGTTTGACCCATGTAAAATGTAAATTTTTAGACGGGCTAAAGAAATACGAGCTGTGCTTGTAGATAATATTTAGATAATTATTATCTTTCTGAGGAATAAAATTTGTCTTTAAAGTTACTGATTATCCTGCTCTTCAAAATGATCTTGCTAATGCATTGTATATTGTCTAAATGTAAAGTCAAATGCATTGTAAATGGTCTTTCTTGCGGTTGACATTTCAGACGATACATTTCTTTGACCTTAGAAATTGTTCATATGAGATTGGCCAGCCCGCTTAAGCCGTGCTAGCTAGTTTGCCGGGCCAATTTGTATTCGCATTCACGAGGCGGGCTGGCCAAGCTGAAATGTTGTATTTAATTTCTGCCAACAAATATTGTATTTTTTTAGGAAAATTAAATTGTATTTAGACTCAGACATTCAACAATCTGGTTGCTACCAGTGAGTTCCACCGACTATTGTAATGGTATAACATAAAATTTTCAAAGTTATTTTCAATTAAACGTTGTTGTTTTAAAGTTTTTGCCATATTTAAGTAACCAAATAAGACAAGAGCATGCGCAGTCTCATCGCTTCCAGCCCAGTTCAGCCGGGCTGGCCCGATTGATGCAGTTATATGAGCCCGTTAGAAGCGAGATCTCGCTTCCTTCAAGCAGATCTCTCCAAGCCGGTCTGGCCCGCTCTTCATATGAACGCAATTTCAAAAAAATTGTAAACTAATATACAAGGCGAGATCTCGGCAAAGCTACCTAGCCTGGCATAAGCGGACTGGCCCGTCTCATATGAACTGGTCCTAAGGTACAATCTGTCAACGCAATTTGCTATCACAAACACTCATTTTCTTCAATATTTTCTTACCTGTGTAATTTCCAATACTTAATTGATACTTAGAATTTTCATCCTTTACAACAAAATCTTCATATTCAGCGTATTTTTTAGTGCCTGACGTGTTTACTAGATCAATTCGAAGTTTATTTTTCCTTGCAGATGTTAGTCGATGTATCTTGTCCAATCCAAGCCAGAACTCGGATTTAAGATTACCAAAGCCACGTTTGTACTCCGCCCAACCCAGATAAAAGTCTGTATTTCCACTTCTTTTATTTCTTTGAAATACAGTCCAACCACCACCCGATGACGTCATGTCACAGAAGACCTCAAAGTATCCTTTACCATCAGGATCAATTTGATAAACTCCACTTTCGTTCTTACCATTATTTTGTACCTCAGTGCAATCTTTGGCTATTTAAATTGAAAATGTTAAAAATTCAGTTTCTCAAGGTTCTGTTATGATAGGATAAATGACTGAATTTTGTGAAAAAGTGTTCTTAAGCGAATGAAATCATTACTAGGTATTATTATTATTTGTTAAAAATTGCTTGTTTCATGTTTCACAGGCTGGAAACCTACAGAACACAAGCATTGCATATAAGATATGGATATTATTGACTACTGTGAATTACATTTGAAGTGGGGATGCTGTTTTGCAATACACTCAATTTCAGAATATAAAGTCAATTTCATTGTAATGTGTGCTTACATGAAATTTTTTTATGTCTGAATAGAAAATTCCAGTCTAACTCTAATAGCGTTAAATTGAATAGTAAGAAAGTCATTTGAAATTTTATTAAACCCAGTAGAAATTTAATGCCATCTACTGAAAAACGTTATTACCCATTATTTACATACATTTTTTGACCTTATTTATTGTACCTCTTAAAAATATTGCTTATTTAGGTTTTTAAAGGAAGTGAATTCTTAATAGTAAAACCTAATTTTCTTACATCGAAAGTTAACAAGATATTTATGAATGAACATTATCAGTGCATACCATCCATACTAAGCGGCGGCGGATGACTAATTGCGCAGCCTGTAAGCTTAGAAAAATTTGTGGGACTTTAAGTGATATAACTTTTGAGGACGTTTCCGTTTCTTGTGCTCCATTGCCTTTGCTTCAGTTTTGTTACTCATAGTGTAAACATTATAGAATAAATTTAAATTTCGAACGAGACAAACTCACTACTTTATGAGTTCTATACATAGAGCATTATAATAGTATATCGTATAGTTCCAACAGGATATATTATTGAAATTTTGATCATTTATCTCATCTAGAATGGCAAAGAGTAAAAACTATGTTTAAAGAGAACAGGACTTTTAAAAACGCGGGAATGTAAGCTTCAGCCTACATAGCCTACTGAGTATTCGCACAACGGCCATATTTGTCTGTTCTTGGAATAAGTTCATAAAGCTACAATCCATTGGTTGAAGACATTTGATGTAATATTATTGAGGTGCACTCATTCTAGGAGGTCTGGAAGCAGAGGCCGCGGAACCGGGGGCATTGGGGCAAGTGCCCCCACTTTTGCAACAGGGAAAAATGTGCCCTTTTTCTGGAATGAAAGTGCCCTTTTTCATGGTATAGAAATGCCCTTGTTTTAGGCAAAATTTGACAGAAGAAGTTTTTCTTAGATACAAGTAGCCCCGAGAGTAGAACATAGTTTGTCGGCATCATGCGAAATCAGCTATAGCTTAGTTTTTGATCTTGATTACCCAAATTGATAAAAAATCGCGTTTGTCGATTGGGGTTGTCTTCGCAGACGTCCGCCCAGTAACTTAATTAACCAATGAGAAGTCGCAATTTATGATCCACATGAGACTATAAATTCTACGGCAACGCATTGCTCCCGTCGTATTGTCTTTTAGGCCATTGGTCCTACAAAACTGTTGACAATTCATAATCATAATAATTGAAAATTTTTCGGTTTAAAAATGCCTAGAACTGCTAGGCGAAAACGAGAAAAGGAAAAGTGCTTGTAGAAAGAGCTAAAAGGATGCGAAAACTGACGAGTTTTTTTAGTAGTGCTCCAGCAGAGAACGTTATTGACCAAAACATCGACTCTAGGTCTAATTTGATGCTGCCGTCAGCTACAGAAACTCCATCAACGTGTTTATCTCCTCATTCTCATTCCAAACCAAAATTCGGCGATTCTGATTCTACATCGTCTTCAGAGATACTAGTCGCGCCGCCGACCGAGCCAGTTCACACACCTTCTCAAAACCTAACGTATGCGTCTTTGCAAAGTTCCACGACTACCGCCCTATTGGTAGGACCTATGCAGATTGAGTCAACGGAATGTTTGCTAGGACTCGATTGTAAGCGTTTGTGCTGTACAGGCCGACATCCTTACCATCCTACCCTAGAAGAAATAAAGCACACTTCTAGAAAGAACCAGTACAGGAGGATCGTCGAATGTACGAACTTGGCCGTCTTCTATATTTTTGAAATATATATGGGGCACATACTGCATGACAAAAGGCACCATTGCCTGTTACTTCTGTAAAAGAGCGATGCGTCAAGACCTTATTACTTTCAGTCATAATGGTGAAAAGGCTTTTCTCCTAGGAGAATTCATTGACTGGAGGAAGTGCGGAGAAAACTTAAAAACACTCTCAGTCTAAATTTCACTCAGAGGCGACTGAGAAAGTTTTATTATCTGATGATTCGAGAAGAGATGTTGGAGCGATATTGGTCAGGGAATTGAAGAAAACCCAGGAAACTTGAAGAAGAATGTTGCTAAAACAACTAAGTAATTGGTGCGTGCTTGACTTCACTACAGGAGCGCTTCGATCAAAAAACATATTCTGTATTGATGAACATCGAAACCGTGCTCATTAATGCAGCAAACGGGCGTAAGTTTGAGTTGAATGATGAAGTTGAACACCTTTACGAAAATGACCTCGACATTCACCAGCTGAAGGCGGAGTTAAAGCTTCTTGAAGGAGTTATCTCGCAGCGACTTCCAGAAGTAAAGAAGGTGACATCAATTGACACCATAACATGAATATTCTCAACCGAAGAAAATAACTCATCGCAGATTGTCATGGCAATGTCTAATGTTGTTCGACACTTGCAGATTTACCTTCTTGCTCCAATGAGTGCAGCCTCTTTAGAACAATCTTTTTCATGCCAGTGGCTTGTCAAGACACTTCTCAGGAGCGCGATGACGGCAGCAGGCTACAATAATCTTATTGTTATGCATGTAAACAAGGCCAGAACTGACGAACTGGACTTACGTTTAATAGCTAAGAACTTTGTTCTGAAAAACGAACGTAGGGTTAGATTTTTTGGGAAATTTTAATGAGATCGCATTACTTAATAAATTGTTCATGTAGTCATCTTAGTTCAATTTGTTAGCACGCACGCCGAGCAGTAGAGAATACGCATAGCATTCTAAGAATGTCTACCAATATTTTGCAGACTTTGAAACTTAATCATGATTCATGAAGCAATGCATATCTGTAATATACTAAAACAGTAAGCTGCAAACTCACATGCCCTTTTCGGTCAGTGCCCCTCCCCCCCCCCCACTTTTGAGATACTTCCGCAGCCCCTGTCTGGAAGCATGTCTGTCAAAATGCTTTTTAAAGTTTGTATTTACAGAATTCTTAGTTTAGGAAAGCCAACCAATAATAAACTCAAGACTGTCTAATATGGTGTATCTAGGTTAGCAGGGCCATGGCTAGATTACTAACTTCAGGACGAGTGTTAAACTTAACCTTAACCCTTACCCTAACCCTAACCCTACCCCCTCCTTAATGTAGAGAAACTCAAAATGTGTTAATATTAACATATGCTATTGTCATTTAGAGAACCATACACTTTCAATGTTGTGTGCCGAGGAAGTTTTAAGTGTATTGAAGCTTTTCATAAATTTATTACTAATTTCCTGCTTGACTGTATTGATAATAATGAACTTGTATGTGTGGCTTTGAGCCTTATTTTTGTGGTTACATGTAAAATGTAAATGCAGCAAATTCCTTGCACAGAAGCAACAGCACAGAGAACAGCTCAGGATTCTCAACAAAGAACAAAGTTTTAAAACTGCACAGAGATGCTCTTTATTCATGATCGGTGATAAAAAATCTTGATAAAGACAGTAATAAATCCATACCATTCCTGCACGAGTTACATTCTCCTGAGTATCCTTCCATACACGTGCAGTTCAATCTTACATTAATTTTGCGATAGTATGTGTTGGGTCCACACAAAGGAAAGTGAAAAGTGCTTGTCGCTATATCGATCAATAAAATTAAAAATAAAATTAACCAGGGATTTTAAACGAAACATATTCTTCCTCAAAGAACACAATTTGTCACTCAGTATCCACGTTGACGTACCCAGCAAGCAAGTTTGTTATGCAATGTTGGTAATTTTGGTGTTCGCGCATTTCGTAAAAACAAAACAATTAAATAAATGTTGAAAATTTACAGTGTATGAACAAATTTGCTGGCTGATTGGGACACTATAAGGCATTTACTAAAGAAGTTAGATAATTGAAAGATGTTCAGAAAATTATCAATTCATCAGTAGTTCTCACAAAATGTGTCAAAGCTCATGTATTTTGGCATGGCTTTGCCTTGTTTATTTAAAGTAAAATGAATGAAAAAACTAATCTCAAAAACCATGAGAGTACTTCGTAATCGCCTCAATTTGAACAGCATGCACAAAGAAAATGAAAAGTTTCAAATCTAGTTTAATCTTAAGATGTAAAAGTTTAAACTCTGTTTTGCAATATACTGAAATTTTAAGAAATTTGATAAACATTAAGCTCACTGCACAACATGCTCAATTTGGACGTTTTTGTCTTACAATCTATTTTCATGATTTTTTTTTTATTTAAGGCTGATTTCAAGCCCAAGTGATTGTTTAAATGATGTAAGAAACAATAAAGACTTAAATTTAACACCCAAGAAGTTTGATAAGAATAGACAAACGGCAAAAATGTCCAAATTAGACACTTTGCACTTTGAACTTAATGTTCATCAAATTTTGTACTATTTTGGAAGGAAGAACAACCGTTTACTAAGGCAATGTAACTTTGAACTTTTAACGTCTTTCTATTTTATGAACATTAGCGTGGGAGTTTTTTGAAGTCTTAGATTATTATGTTAAATAAGTAAATATTTTACTACCGTTTTTGTCAGGAGTGATACTGTGTATTGCTACAGCCAAATCAAGATAACTGTTGTTTACAGGAAGAAAATATTTACGTCTCGTACGTTGATCTGTTGTGTTATGGACACTAACGACACTACGTCCAACACTAGTCATGATATAAATGAAATCCCCAAATACTGCCATGGGACCTCGTGAAGTTCCAAAATCAATTACATTTTGGGAGTAGTAAACATAAGAAAAAATATTTCCGTTTGAAACTCGCCAATAAATCTTCTCTTTAGCCATGTCAAGCGTTAGATCATATGCTATTGACTGAAGTGAAACTGAAAGAATATGATGTTTATTTGCAGTCATGCTCCATAACCATAAGAAAAGTTCTGTACTTTCTGCCAAGAATAGATACCTTAATAAAAATATTTGTTTTGTACATTAGTTTTCTCTATACGTACTGAAATACATAAACAATTGGCAAGCTAATATATGCAAGAAAGGAAAGATAGAATACTTTTTTAGTTTAGACAAAGATGTTGTCAAAGTATTAAGAACTACCTTCATATATAGACGGTTTAATGGAACATATTTATGAAATTTGATAATATAGCAACATAAAGCTATTGTAACTAACAGGAAAAGATCACCTTTATCATTTGAAATCTCTCTTTTAAAAACTGAACTAAAATATATGAAGTAATTAAACAATGCATGTGGTTCAGAACATAATAATAAATGTAATACGTTATTTTTATTCACATCAATTCAATAATGATTGGTATTGTTTGACATTATTGTCGGAATGAGTAATGCTGTAGTTTGGAGTGGCTGCTGAATGAATTGTGTTGGTAATTGATAATGCTGAAAATTAGCTGATGCGTGGAATTTTTGTTCGAATTGAAAATTTGGTGTTGGTAAATGATATGCACCATTTCATGTAGATATAAAATTAAGAAAGCTTTGTCATTTCAATTTTAAGCTTTCTTAATTTTTCAGTTTCATCTTGCATGAAAATTTGCAGCTCCTTGGATGGATCATCATCCACAAATGTTTTTAAAAGAGCTATAGCTTCAAAAACATTGTCTTTTGTTGAAACTTTTCTCTGTTTGTTTGGACAAACGATTTTTTATAACTATCTTAACCTTCTCTTTTTAATTGTCAAATTTTTTCATTGTTTTTCTGAAAAATCAGAAGACGATTGACACTGGAGCTAACGCTATTGGTATCATTTAAAAATGATGACTCTATCGCCATGTCATGTTCGTGTTTTTTAGAATCTTTGGATTGGACAAGCTGCAAAAACTGCTTGAACACTATGGCCTTTACTTTATCGAAAATTTTTGATGCAACTGGCAGTTTTGCATTCTCATATACATTTCTTAAAATTATTACTCATTTGAGTAACAGTAAAGTCCATGTGTTCTTGTCGTTCATTGCTACTTGCCCCGAACTCTTTAAAAACTTTCTCGCATATATTGCCATTCTTTTGGCTTTTTGTGTTCGTGAAACTTAATTTTTTCTTGTAATATGATAACAATTAATGCCTAACATAAAGTTTTAATTAGAGCTATAAAAATAGACCAAAAGCTGTAAAATTGAAGTTATACAGACATTTCGTTCTTACTCAAGACATATTCAGGCAAGTAATAATTTATAATGAGATTTTAAGACAAGATATTGTATTTACAAAAGGTGTTGAATTACGACTAAAGGAGGCGGTGTCAAATGAATTACATGATAGTAAGTAAAATTTAGTGAAGTTAAATAACGTTTAGTGGAATGGAACCTCCTTGCACGAAGAGTGAAGGCTTGTATTTATTGATAAGAAGGCTCTCATGAATGGAGAGTTTATAGGAATCGTTAGAAGAGGAAATTATTTTAAAGTCCTAAATTATTTATAACATATTCAGAAAGTTCTCGCTCAACAAGGCTTTTCAGTCAAATTTCTTTTTAATCACATGATTATTACCTTCAGAATCATCATCAGTGGAGCAACTACAGACCTAACGTTTGCCTAAGCTACACTAAGAAACACTGCATGAACTAAAGTTAGTGGAATGATTTTGCAATCAGGTGATTTGATTGGATGTGTGATTGGATTTATTAAAGGAAGTGTGCAGCCACTTAATTTGCTGCTCTCGACTTTTCAATATACTCTGCCATTCAATGCAAGTTAAAAGAAGGCTTGAAAAACTATAAACTTGATATATTGATTATGTTTTTTTAAATTGCCACATTTTTGAAAACTAAAATCCATTTTTATATTTTTCATGTAACTACGTGGGAATGTGTGTAGTTCTTTTTATCTTCATTACAAAACGAAAAGTTGAGGTTTTTTACGTTCACCACATTCGTGAATATTTTAAAACTTTATTGCCATTCCGTAATGAGATTGTTGCACATCTCTTACACTGCCTCAAAAAAGTATACAAAAGAGCACAGTATAGCAACAAACAATGCTCCCAATTTGTTGAAATCTTTTGTGTAGGGCATGTCTTATTAAGCATATGATTACCATGGAGGCCTCAAGCAAATTGTTTTTTCTGATAAAGAAAAGCGCTCTTAGGTGGCTAACCCAAGCCAGTAATGGAATCAAATGTACAACACTAAGTTTCACAGTGCAGTTGTACTTCTTTTTTGTTAGTTGTGGAAAGCCAAGGTTCTGTGAGTATTTGACTAAAGTTTTATATGCAAAGTAATTATTTAATATTTTATTTCAGTTTCTAACCGCTCTGTTTTATTTCATTTAATGTCTTCATCATATATAAACATTGATCCCTCCGTTGTTACCTTTTTTCTAAAAGCTCTTTGGTTGCTCAACATAAATATCGCTGTCGATTTTTGCAATTTCAGGATCTGCATGTTATTTTCTACTGCATGTGCGCTGAATAATCACACGAAACGTGTTCATTATTGCAGTTGGTTTGAAGTTCCTTATAGTCACGCACTAAAATTTTGCTGGCCAAATCTCTCCGAAAGACGTTGATTTTAATAAAAATCTGTCGAACTATATGGCGTTTGTTTCTTTATAGCCAACAAATTACTTAATTAACTGAAGATATGATATTCGCAATTTGCTGGAGAATTTAAGCAATTGTCTCATGAACCAGAAAAATTCAGGTGACTCAACGGGATTCGAACCAATGACCTCTGCGGTCAATCATAGCTCAGTTGGTCAGAGCACTGCACCAGCACCGCAGAGGTCATGGCTTCGAATCCCGTTGAGTCACCTGAATTTTTTAGGGTTCATGAGACAATTGCTTAAATTGTCCAGCAAAGTGCGAAGATCATATCTTTCATCCGCACTGCATAAAGCACTATCATAAAATACTTAATATTCGCTTCCTCGGGAAAAAGCGAGTTTCGATTTCCCTGGAAAATCGATTTTTTTCTATTATTTATACCTTTAAATAACAAACCATAACACGGACTTATAAAATTCAACTTTTCTATTAAATTAAAACACCATCTCTAAAAACAAAAACTCTTACCTTACGTAAGAAAACCCTCAAATAGATTGACATAGTTTATTAATTTTACGCTTACAAGTAATTAAAAAGAATTTCAAGATAGCCTTACCCTTGTTTTGAGTCAAATGCAATGCTGGAAAATTGTAAGCCTGGTTGAAGCCTCATAACACTTGTAATTTCCTTTTTCAAATAAATTTGGTAGATAATGTTCGTGGAGTCAATGTAAAAGATACGACGACCAATCCAGTCAACTGTAATATCATGAACAGAAACATTTTTCGCAAAAATTTCGTTTCTAGTCAAGGCAAGATTTCCCCGTTTGATGTCATTGTCATCAATGTAGTAAAGCACATTCTCAACTACATCAATTTCTATGTCATTATATCTTGATGCATGGTCAGATTTATTCTTACTGGAGCCATTAATAGTGCTGACATAAATATCTCCAGTAATAGAATCAACAGAGTATATTTTATCAAAGCTCATAATAATCATATATGGCTTTGGATAAACATCTAAATAAATAATAGAAAAACTATAAATAACAACGATGAGAGTGGATTATAAAAATGCAATTTTTTATAGACTTTACGATCATAATATTTTGTGAAAGACCAGAATAAGTATTTTTTTAAAGAATTTTTCACTGTAGAAATATTACTAATAACTGAAATTAGATTGGCTGCACAACTTCTACCTATTTTTGTTGAATATTGTTTTTGGTGCTATGAACAAGAAACTATGAAAATTTGTCAAATCTAAAGATTATACCTTTGTAAAAACACATTTCTGTTTGCATTTGCATCACTTCTTTGTTGTATTGTTTTACTTCCTTGCATGCAGTTGTGGTATCGTCATTGCCATTTTTATCAACGCAAGTTTCCATCCATTCTTTCACGTTGTCTTTTAATGTCTCTAAGCTTTTCTTGCATATTGATATGTCGTCATTACCATTTACTATTTGGCCACTAATAGACAGGATTATGAGAGCCCCAAGAAACGCTTTTGTTGAGCTTGATATCATCTTTATTTTCTATTTATTAGAAGGTGGACGATTACTAATTTTTTAAAGCTTTTGTAGTAAAACATTTACTTTATTTCTGAAAGGCTTATCATAAATATAATCATATAATTATTTGTTCTTAAACTTTTTTTGCTATCTAAATCAAGTATGGATTTCTATAATTATCTAACATTTAAACTTCCTTCAAAAAAAGTATTTTCACGTTTGCTTTCAGATAATTTATGATGATTGGATATTATTGCAATAGATTAGACAAATTGTTCATTATAAAGACTCATGTTTACAACAATTCATATAAGTAGAGTTCACCCGCCTAGAACGTGTTTTGAATAATTAGATGTAAGGTTTCTAGGAAACGAAAGGATAGAAAGAAATAAAACATTTCAATGTCCACTATAAGGAAATGACGCAATATATGAAATTCACCAAGAGCGGTTTAGAAAAAATTTAAAATGGGTTGATTTCAAATTTGCTCATGTTAACTCAGTTTACCAGATGAATGGGAAAGACGTATTGTTTAACTAAGCCAGCAAAGTGAAATGCCAAATAATCTGTTGGGCAGTGTTTAACAGACTCGATGGAAATTCTGTAAGTATATGTCGTTTAGTTACAGAAATGAAGGCCGTTAAACAATACATGATATTCTGCTTTACAACATCTGTTAGTCGTATAGAGAAGTTCGACTCTCATAATTATATAAATTCTGAATTGAATGAAATTTATGAGTATTTTGACAGAACTGCTAAAGTAAAGAAAATCTAAAAGCTAAATAGAGGAATGCAACTTTGCAGTATTAAAAAAATTCTTACTTCTTCAAATATTTTGTTTTAGACAATTAAAAGGCATTTGCCATTTGTCAAAAATATTCTTGCAATATTGAATAATTGTAGCAAATGGAAACAAGAGACGAAAAATGTATCATTTGTTTTACATGCATTCCTTGCTTTTAAAATGACTTCTGTATTGATGTTTGATGATGATTTGCCCCATTTCAATTTCTTTAATTATGTACCTCTCTTTCTTTATCATTCCCCTCAATCCTAAAGCTTAGTTTTAATGTCCAATCAAATATTCTTTATCACACATGCATTCTGTTTTATTTTACTATCATTCTCATGTAAAAACGTAAAACAGTTTGCAAATATTTTATCATTTTTAAATGTCTATGATAGTTAACAAACATTTTTTTGTTATCTCGATTTAGAAAAAAATCCTTAATGATGGTTGTTTCAAGTATTTTGATGTAGGTACTATTTTCTCTGGCGTATCATTGGAAATATGATATAATATATTTCCAGACATTCATAAATATAAATAAGTAGAACTTTATCTTTAGTTGTAGTCAAATTACAAATTGGGAGCTAAGTATATATGATGATTAGCTGCGCTACTCTAAACTACAGAAAATGTTTAAAAAAAACATACAAAAATGTTTAATAATGCTTTAAGTATTTTATAAGATAAAGATTGTGTTAGATTATCTGTTGGATTACGTATAAGCCTGACTATGATAAATGAAATGTATGGTCTTGATAAGGAAGTTAAATTCAAAAGAGCTATTGTTTTTGCATTATGTGATAGGCTCTGAATTTTAGGTTTTCTTTATGTTTTCTTTGCTTACCATTGAAGAGGCAATTTGGCTATCAATAAAATTTCTTTTTTGAATTCTGACGAGTTGTTTTCTATTCTTCTCAAACAGCAGCTTAGAAAAAATACAACTGAAGCAGAAATTGTCTTGTCCTAAAGTGCTAGTAATATTGGCTTTTTGAATTTTGACATTAACCCAAGACAAGTATTTTTCTGTGGACGGGGACACAAATTTTGATGATTTTTAATTATAGTTTGGATAAAAAGCCGTAATTGCAGAAATTAAGTGTCAGAAAAAATATGCAACAAAAATATTGTTTCAACAATTCCAAGAAATATCATTTACATTGAAAATAACAAACCAAATTATTTTAATTTCTCATAACAACACTCGGGGAAAAAATATGTTTACGATGACGTTATTCAAATTGGTCAAATATTTCAAGTGTCTCTATAAACTAAAAGAAAATTGTGCACTGCAGATGTTAATTTTCGCTCATAGATAAGATACTATTAAGCCAAAAAAGGAGTATTGTCTATAAGCAACTTTTGTTCAATTTTGATAGCTCATTATAACATGGTTTACCTCCTTTTTACTTAACCTAACATGAATTTTTCTAAAGTATATCAAATTCAAACAAGGCTAGTTTCTTAGGTGATTATCTTTATACATCCCATTTCACATGATTTTAATTTCTCATATTTTTAATAAATTTAGTTTCTTTTAATGTATTCATTCTCTTTCCTCTCTCAAAAATGCAGAAAATAAGGACAAAAAAGACACATTAGTGGTTGCAGACCCCCCCCCCTCATTTATATTTTCAGAGCACAATTTTCGACTTACATTTTACATGATATACATGATATTCTGTTTACAACATCTGTCAGTGGTAAAGAGAAGTTCGACTCTCATAATTATATAAGTTCTGAATTGAATGAAATTTATGAGCATTTCGACAGAATTGCTAATGTAAAAAAAAGTCTAAAGAACTAAATAGAGGAATTCAACTTTAAGTATCAAAAAGTTGTAATTCTTCAAATATTTTGTTTCAGACAATTAAAAGGCGTTTTCCATCTGTTGAAAATAATCTTGCAATATTGAATAATTGTAGCAAAATAAACAAGAGACGAAAAATGTATCATTTGTTTTGCATGCATTCCTTGCTTTTTAAAATGACTTCTGTATTGATGTTTGATGATGATTTGCCCCATTTCAATTTGTTGAAATATGTACCTCTCTTTCCTTATCATTTCCCTCAATCCTAAAGCTTAGTTTTAATGTCCGATCAAATATTCTTTATCACACATGCATTGAAGTTTTAGTTTACTATCATTCTCATGTAAAAACGCAAAACACTTTGCAAATATTTTATAATTTTTAAATGTCGATGATAGTTGGAAAACATTTTTTTGTTATCTGCATTCAGAACAAAAATACTTAATGATGGTTGCTTCAAATATTTTTGATGTAGCTACTATTTTCTCTGTCGTATCAATGGAAATATGATATAATATATTTCCAGACATTCATAAATATCAATTAGTAGAACTTTATCATTGGTTGTGATCAATCAATTCGTTTTGTTTTCATCATAAGGATAAATATAAAATGATAAAAGATTTGCGAAACAGTAAAAGTTTTTAAGAATTTTAAGTTAGTCAAATTACCAAATGGCAGCTATGTATATATGATGCATGGTTGCGCTATTCTTAACTATAGAAAATGTTTAAAAAAACATACAATAATGTTTCATAATGCTTTAAGTATTTTATAAGATAAAGATTGTGTTAGATTATCTGTTGGATTACGTATAAGCATGACTATGATAAATGAAATGTATGGTCTTGATAAGGAAGTTTAATCAATAAGAGCTATTGTTCTTAAATTATGTGATAGGCTCTGAATTTAAGGTTTTCTTTATGTTTTCATTACTTACCATTGAAGAGGCAATTTGGCTATCAATAAAATTTCTCTTTTGAATTCTGACGAGTCGTTTTCTATTCTTCTAAAAACAGCAGCTTAGAAAAAATATAACTGAAGCAGAAACTGTCTTGTCCTAAAGTGCTAGTAATATTGGCTTTTTGAATTTTGATATCAATACAAGACAAGTACTTTTCTGTGGACGGGGACACAAATTTTTAAGATTTTCAATTATACTTTGGATAAGGAGCCGTAATTGCAGAAATTTAGTGTCAGAAAAAATATGCAACAAAAATATTGTTTCAACAATTCGAAGAAATACCTTTTACATTGAAAATAACAGACCAAATTATTTTAATTCCTTATAACAACACCCCGGGAAGAAATATGTTTATTTTGACGTTATTCAAATTGGTCAACTATTTCAAGTGTCTCTATAAACTAAAAGAAAAATGTGCACTGCAGGTGTTAGTTTCCGTTCATAGATAAAATACTATAAAGCAAAAAAGAAGTATTGTCTATAAGCAACTTTTGTTTAATTCTATAGCTCATTATAATATGATTTACCCCCTTTTTACTTAACTTAACATAAACTTTCCAAAGTACATCATATTCGAACAACGTTAGTTTCTAAGATAATTAGCTCTATACATCACATTTCACATGATTTTAATTTCTAATGTTTTTAACAAATTTAGTTCATTTTAACGTATTACTTCCCTTTCCTCTCTCAAGATTCGGAAAATAAGGACAAAAAACGACAAATTAATGGTTGCGACCCCCTCCCCCCACCCTCCCCCTAAACATTTTCAGAGAAAAATTAAGACTTACAATTTCATAAGTGACAATCCTCATACAGGTAAGTGTTTTTTCGTTTTCACCGAATGTATAAAAGTAAAGTTTCTGCACATACTTTTTTATTTTTCTATCATAAATTTTGGCGTACTACGTATGTTTGTGTCTTGTTAACATAATGTCAAATCTAAGTTATTTGGGCCCATTACTTGTACAATATGTATAAATGTACATCATTAGATTATACTTTTGAACAATTTTTCTGAAAATAATAATGATTTTCTACAATTCTGTTTTAAAAATATTACATTGTCATTGAATGAAAAACATTCTCTCAAATTTATTCAGTTTCTACAATAAAAAACGCTTTCTGAAAAAAAATCTGCAAAGAAATGTCTCTTTTGTTACGTTGCTTTTGAGTCAGATTGTGTGACAGGGAATATTTAATACTGATTGCAAAAAAATATAAACACCTCTTAAAAAAATTCTTTTTAATGTTTAAATTATTCAACAGCTTAATCCCATTGACGTAATTATATTAGCGTGCTTTAAATTTGCATTGAAATTCTCACGAAGACACGCATATAATATTGCAGTTAAGTTGTTCATTCTCTTCTTTGAGTCACGCAACGTCAACAAGAGTTGTGAATTTTTAGGTTTGAGAAGCCAGTTAGAGAAGTCATAGGACGTAGATGGGGCTCTAACACGCCTTTTTAGAGATTGTACTTTACTCATCATGTCTCTAATACATTTTGCTTCGTCAGGTAGCAATGAACCCAATTTATTCATCTTTTATGCTTTAACATACATCCAAAATTACTTTAGAAAATTCTCTATGCATGATGCCTTAAAACATTTTTTTTGCATTTACGCAGCATAATAGAAACGCTTTACCTGCTGCTTTAATATTTAAATTTCAAAAATTGTTTGTGTGGGAGAATAAATTAGTTTTTTCTTCTAGCAGCTGAAAAGCTGTTTTGTAAATTTCCAATTGACTATATTTACAATGTATGGATCTCTGCAAAGTAAGAAATTTCATTATAATTTTACTAATGTTCAACCGAATAGTTATTGATATATTACAGAGTTCAACTTTCACTAGTTGACAGAGGTCAATTTAATAAAATATGTCGTCATGTAGCAATGTAAACTATTTGTTACAAAGAAGTCGTTGCTAATGTCCTTTTCTTTGGACATTTAAATGTCACTCAATCTATTGACTTCTCCTCAAACCATGCAATCACAGATCTGATGCAGAAAAACAAACACAAACACACTAAGAAATCTATTTGAAAAATAAGGCCAAAACTCCTTTGTTAAAGATTGACTGTTGTTTTGGTTTCGCGTTCATACTTTGCCAGCAAACTAAGAGATACTTCAAAGAGTGACTTACTACAAAAACCAACCTATGCAACTATCGTTATCGAGCAGCTATGAACATGCCAACAAGCAGACTAATCAAAGTGCTTGTTCAACACGACAATATCATAAAGCATCACACGTCATTTAAAAACAGATGGATTTAATTATATACTTTATACTGCATGTCAC
The DNA here is from genome assembly GCF_021976095.1 of Xenia sp. Carnegie-2017. NCBI lineage: Eukaryota > Metazoa > Cnidaria > Anthozoa > Malacalcyonacea > Xeniidae > Xenia > Xenia sp. Carnegie-2017. The sequence continues at coordinate 3,227,635 of NW_025813493.1, read as the reverse complement.
AAGGTGGTTTATAGTGCTGCTATCGAAAAAATGCTTCCGCCAATACCTTTATGAACATTTAAAGAATAAATTACCCCCGACTTTCTCTTCTACTTCCCGAAACAGTTTGAGACAACAAATAAAGTTGATATTCTACGGAATATCTTATCTTGCATTCAATATAGATTCACTGGAGAATGTTATCGATTTTGAAAAACTTTGAATAATTTATGGCTCGGAAAAGAAAATTTAAAAATGTCCCAGTGTAAGAAATAGCAAGCTTTCCTAGCTTTAAAAGATTTTTAAGCCAGCTATTATTCCATCCATTAACTGAGTGTGACACAGTGTCTTATTTTGGAGGGTGCGACAAAAGAAAACTGCATTGGATGTCTGGAAATTAATTCATCCTCAACGGACTATTGAACCCAACAATTACATGGTCAGAAGAAAACATCACAAAGCAATCTATGGACGTTATTGAGAGGTGTGTGTTGCTGTTGTTTCATCGAAAGAAAAGGAAACTGATACAAACTGATTAAATATGCATGCAAAGGAAAAGTCAGTGCAAGTACTTTAAAGGCAATCTGTACTTAAACTGCTCTTTGTAATATGACTTTTATCCATTGCATTTTTACGACAGCTACATGACCAATTTCGTATGAAAAATCGGTTTTCTCGTATTCACAGTTTTTTGTTTGGAACTTCACTGAACTGATTAGCAAATAGTTCATGTTAAATCGATGCAGACAAATGAACTAGTAAAATTGTCTGAATGTTCTGTTTGAAGAGCATGATACACTACTCAAGTTGAAAAAGCTAGATGTCAACAAAGTACAATGTTTCTGGCAATAAACGCAGGAATTGACCAAGTGACCATTTTACACAAACTGTTATCGGTGGATAACTTCGCGAGTTTTTATTGAATTCACTCAAATACATGCTTAAAATAATCGCTGTATGTTCCTTTTTCAAATAAACTTTGATTGGACAAATTTCGATACAATACAATGGCAAGAACTACGAAAAACCTCATTTTTGTAATACAATCTACATATCTTTTGCCCTGTTGACGCCGCCATATTGAATAATCATGATGGCCCAACGCGCACACATATAATATGTACGTACCTATGACTACTACATCTATGGTAAAAATAGATATTTTAATATGGCGCAAAGCTCAAATTTAAACACGGTAAACAATTACAGACTTGCATTGTCATGTTATATCGCAAGCTAAGCAAAGAAGATAAAAAATTGAACATGCCTTGTGTATTTTAACTAGTCTGAGGCAACGTATTTTAAAAATCTCTGTTGTAAAAGCACTTCTACTTTGTTTTGGAAAAATGCAGCAACCCTTATTCAACGTTGATTGTTATTCTTTCAATAATATTACACGACGCCTTTCCTTTATCGCGTTCCAGACTTTGTTGTGAGCAAAACGCGAGCGCCAAATTGTATTCGAGAAATTGCAAAATTCAACGTTTGAAACAGGCCTTATTATGCGATGCCCGATAATACTAAAAGATGTTAGATACAACCACATTTCACGTAGTGATTAGCCGCTGACCGTGCGAGTACGGGCGGATTAAGAAAAAAGGTACGTATAGCGTACATATAGATTTAATTTTAAAAAGACAAAATACTATTAACAAGTCTTCAATTTACCTATTGATATTATTCTAATTGAGAGTCAAGCACAATCCTTAATTAACATATTCATAATCACTATACATAAATTTAAAAGTTGCTTTTTATCGAGAAGATAAATTGAATTTAAATGAATGAAAATGAACTATTAGTTTGAAAAATTTACGATAATCGTAAAACAGAGGGAAATGAGAGCAAAGATGAGCCTTACGTCCATGGTCTTAGCTTTATACTGTTCGATCACTAATGTTTTACTTGTATTCTCCTACCTCTATGGTCCTAGCTTTATACTGTTCGATCACTAATGTTTTACTTCTATTCTCCTACTACCTCCACCGTCTTTATACCGGCTGATCTTTAATGTAATAATTCTACTCTCATCTGTCGAAAATCATTTGACTAAGAAACACACAACTTGAATAAAATTTTTTTATATATTTATAACTATACCAAATAATAATTGAAAACCATATTTAGGGTTGATACAGTATGAAAAAAATCGTATACAGTCAAGAAACTTAGACACTTCTCAAAAGCCAAGAACTCTTGTATGTGAAGACACATTTACGACCTTTCGTTAGCGGAGGTGAATACCAAAACAACATTCACAAACAACATTATAAACTGTTGTAAGTGGTTGAACTTGATCTATTTTCAGTCAAATTAGTAATTATCCCAACTAGTTGACAAATTACGGTAAATAAATAGATGTTGCTTTGTAATCCATGTAAATTCTTTCGTCTTCTTCATAGTACGTGCATGTCATATCTCAAGTACATGCAACTGCTGAAGCTATCACTGAATCAACATCAAAAGTGATAGAGGTAAAAAAATGAAAAAATTCATATATGACATATAACACGACATCAACAATAATTTACTTTCAGCTACTGTCATCATAAAACATAAAATGTTTTTTGTATACCATTTATATCAAAATTCTTATTTTGATGGTATTGACTCGTGCATGTACTGAGCTCTAAGTGTTGGTATAGGCTGTTATCTATAAATATTTATCTATATAAATATACTCATGGCAAATGTTCAAGAAAAGGTTATCAAACTGCGCATCTTTCTATTCAAAAAGGATTTCTTATCAAAACGACTGTATTTCAATCAGCGACAATATTTCGTTTGCCTGAGATGAGAGCAAGACTAATCCAAATGTTTTTATTTATACACAATTCCGAAATCATTTTTGTCATAGTATTAGTTATGTCTGAATAGCGTGTGCCCATATGATTTATGATGTTTACTGAAGTTGTGTTGCCATACAGTATTCTTATGTGCGTGTTCTCAATATGCTTTGCAAAGGTTTGTAGACCTCGTTAGATAGCTAAAATTTCTAAATAGTCAAAAGTTGTTTGTAGAGTGGATTTTTCCATGCACCACTTGTGAATGTTCCTTGATGCAATGCCTCTCACCCTGACAGGAAAGCATCAGTGGCAATTGTGTACTGGTGTTTCTCCCTGAAAATTTCTGAAATAAATTTTCAGCATTTAAAACCGACCAATGTAATTCTGTTCGTGCACCCTGTGCTATTTGAATATTAGTGTCATAGTTACCTTTCGCATCCTTCAAGGCTTTAGTTTTATCGTTTTTTAACTCTGTGTTCATATTGCATAAAAGTAATTAAAGTGAAAAATAGGTAATGTATGTTGGTGTATGTGAAAAACATTAATGCTGAACATATAAGTATATTTAAATATATTAGAAAAGATGCAGCCCTAACATGAAATGTGGCTTCTGGAATTCGAAATGCCGCCAAAGATTACTTAAGCTATACATACAAAAGAAAACATTCGAAGCACAACTAGCAAAAACAAAAAACATGTTAAAAACTATTGAAAAACATTTGACAAGGCTTTCAAAAGAATGTCACAAACTAACAGGAATAAAGCAAAGCTCAAAGGAGATACAAGAGAAGGACTGTGCAGATTTTTACAAAAAAGGTGAAAAAAAGAACGGAGTTTATCAAATTGATCCAGGGTTACTCTAAGGTTTTCTGTTATATGACGTCATCTGGTGGAGGTTGGACTGTGTTTCAACGTCGTCAAGATGGAAATGTAAACTTCTATCAAGGTTGGAAAGACTTATAGACAAGGTTTTGGTGATCTGAAAGGCGAATTCTGGCTTGGATTGGAGAAAATATACCGACTAACATCTGCAAGGCGAAATAAACTTCGTGTTGATCTTGGAGACTGGTCAGGAAACAAAGAATATGCTGAATATGATTATTTTGCTGTGAAGAACGAAAATGAAAAATATCAATTGAGTCTTTGAAAATATTCTTTTAAGTCAATAGGCAAATACAAACAATTAAAGCACAAAATTCAAAAGGTGAATATGATAAAAATTATATCATCATTAAATTAAAATGCTTTGGATGGTTGGAGTTTGCATAAACTGATTTACCTTTTTTGGTAAATATTTGTCATAGGAACAATATATTGTTTAAACTTATAAAATACAACAAACAACCCCATTGGTAAATATAAATTATTTTGTCGTGTGAATACAGTTTTGAAAATACCAGTAGAGCAACTAAATTACAAAACTGCAACAACTACTTCTGGAGAGGCAATAGTAGAGAGACATTAAAGGATAAAGACTAATTTACTCATTAAAATAAATTACCAATTCAGCTTCAGCTTTGTGTACAGCAAATTGTGAGCAAGGATCTGAACATCTTTTTATATAAAACACACAGGTGAATTTTGTATATTACTTTAAATATTTCTCTACATAATCAAAGAACTAAATGATGAGAAACATGTTAGTGCAAAAAGAACATCTTTATTGTAAATATCTTTGTCAATTGTCTATTGAATAAACCTTAATATTACACAAGCATTCAAGTAAGACTGTAGTAGCAAAATGTAAAGCATTATAAAAGACTTTTCTGTTAAGTGTGTGTTCTCTTGAATACAATTATCGCCATTTAGGAACTGCTGGGGATTCATTATCCGCCCATAAAAACAAGTCGTTTACGACAAAAGATTCAGACAACGATACAGATGTTGTAGGAAACTGCGCTGTACATGCTAAAGGTGCTTGGTGGTATTATTATTGTTATGATTCCAACCTAAATGGGTATTATTATCATGGCAATTATCAACCTTCTGCATCTTGGTACAAAGGTGTTGTTTGGAAAGATTGGAAAGGATTTTCATATTCTTTAAAATTCACTGAAATGAAAATGAAACCATCAGGAAATTTTTAATAAAGTGATGATTTCATGACTATAATGAATATATCTGTAGTGAACATTATGTATTTTGTCGTAGAATTTGTTGCTTATAGTCTTTACAATAAAATAAATCTCTACAGTCTTTATTCGTGTTGATTGATTGGCAGATGGATTTTTATTGGACTTGGTATAGTATTTACTGAAACCGTGTCGCAAAAAAGCAATCCAGCTTCAGCTCGCTCTGGTGCATAACTAAAATTACTAAATAAGTTACCGTGATTATTTACCATAATGAAAGATCAGTATCTGAGCTTTCAAATGTTGCGTGTTTGTATCAAAATATAAATTTCCTTTTTATCTCCTTGAAGAAGAAAAGCACCTGCAGCAGTCTATGATTTCTTACATTTTGACTTATATCCGTTTTAGTGTTTTAAAATGCTTCATATCTTTTTGATGAACTTTTTACTGTGTTGAGAATAGTTTGCAAACATGTTGTTGAGCTTTAAGCAATGTAGCTATGTAGACTAAAAAGTAGGTTGCTAGCAGTAACTCGTTGGTAATTCTTTGGTATGTTATTGGTAACTTGTTGAGATATTGGTAACACGTGGGTATGTTTAAGTAACTCGTTGTTAAGTTATTGGTAATTAAGTCATTTGTAGGTTGAAGAAAGCTTCATAAAATTGAACGTAGTTGAAGCATCTAGCGTACACTCGAGAATTTGGAATGTGACTCGTGGACCAAAGAAAATACGAATGATTCCAACCATGTTGACGACGATAAAAGCTCTATACCCATGGCAAAGACGAGGTTTCAATACCAAAACAATCGAGTAACAAAACCGAGTCTTCTGGAGATGTTGTTTAAAGAAATATCGATGAATCATACTTATACTTTTTAAGCTCGTTGGCTCAAGTGGTATATAGAAGTGGGAAATGTTCATGATCTTGCTAAAGACATGAAAAAATACATACCAGTGTCTTTGCTTTAGGACGAGGAATCTGATTTCGAAAGTGAAGAGGAAGCAATCACCACAAGAGATTTGCATGCAAGAAGATTTAAAGTGTACTCTGCAAAATTTGTAAATACGGATGGAGTGTTGTAAGAAGAGTACTCTATAGAATGTCATTGACGAGGAATTGTACAAGGCCAACAGAGAATTTTTCAGTTACTTCCCGAGATTGTAGAAGATATTAGTTCAATTTCATTTACATGTAGAAACTTTCCAGTATTGCATGTCCTACCTTTGGCGGCCCAGAAATCTGTTTATGTTTTTTATACAATCGATTTATGTAGTAAGTATATTTCTTGATTTATATGCAATGTTTGTTACGTGGACTATCTCGCGTGAGTTACACGTATGTATGGCCTTAATGGTTTTGACAAGGTAGGCAACTCTCAGTACAAATTAACGACCGTTAACATAAACACTTTCACAAAACCATAAATATCTTATAAGTACATGGAAGACCACGAAAAAATACATCTCATTTGTCATGAATAATTTTACTGCATTTTTGAAGTTTTTTTACATTAAAATGTATTTCCATGCATGTGAAAAATGCGAATATTTTTAGGTTTTGTGCCAAATATTTCTCAAAACCTTTGCTAGGACACTTATCTAAGCATTCGTCATATTTTTGAATGCTAAAACGCGATGCGGATTGGCTAAAATTGTTTTCTCATTCATTCAGATTGGATAAATTTTTTTTTATTGTTTTAACAAAAATAAAGCGGCAGCCCTCCTCCTGCGCTCAACGTTATTGATGGTGTTTGTCGGAAATTTGGAAACCAGCGGGAATTTTTGAAGTGAAACGGCAAAGTGATGAAAGTGATTATTTATTCAATTGTACAACAAAAATGAAATATATTTGAACTTTAAATCCATTCTCACCAATAAAATTAATAGCTATAGATTGTGTGCAAATTGTAATATCTTTTTATCAAATTATTTGCTGTGATTTACAAGTAGCTAGCAAATTGTAAAAGATAATCACGCGTTAAGTTTAGTTTCCGTCAAATTTCCTTATTCTCCAATATCACTAATCATTTCCGATAAAAAAACAGATAAGCAGTACTATGACAGAAAAACGCCTTTCGCATCTCGCGTGTATTTCCATCAACCGCGAGAAATTAATTCGAAAATTTCCATTCGAGAACTTCAAATGCCTTTCTTGAACGACAAAACTAGAAGAATTTTTTAATAATCATTTGTTATTTCACATTTGTTGCACTTGGTTTATTTAAAATGGTATATCCTTATGTATATTCATTTGTACACAGTTTTTAAACCCCATTTTTAAAAAATACATTTCTTTTTGCCACGCCCAAATTGCCACGCCCCGTTGTAGGAAAATTTATCTATCTGCACCGTCTAAAGTAATTGTTAGCTTCGCCACTGGTTACAGTACATCTGTAATATTACAATTACTAATAAACGATGATAAGTTAATTACTTAATATTATTACTGTAAGCAATGCACATTTCAAGTAAATGGTTTGAACCCGGGAGTATCGTTACATGTTTGTAAATGTAGATCGTCCAGGTTGGTATAGTCCTGAGAAGGACTGTTTTTGTTGTTGTTGACTGACGTTTCGACGACCTTAGCGGTAGTCATCTTCAGAGTCAAAAGCACATTTCATTACCATGTTAATCGTTTTCTAGAAGTCCTTTGGCTCTGCGTTTTCACAATTAATTTTGTTGGATATGATATTGTGATATTGACGGATGAAGTTTACACGTCACTTCATAACAGGAAATGGTAGACCGCCTTCTGTGCACGAATGAATAAGTATCACATGGCTAAAGCTTTGTTTACGTTGAAACATGTCATTTGTTGCATGTACTTTGTGCAAAGTTCTTGCAATTTTACACCTCATTTTACCAAACGACCTCATGATCGACCTTCAACGACCGTAGAATCAGTGATTGTTGTCATTTCCTGAGTAAATTCGACACATTTCTCAAGCCATCACTAAAATGACTGCGTTGTTGCTTGGCTGGTTTCGACCATGCTTGGCTACAAAGTTCTGCGTAGTTTGAAAAATTATTTTCTTACTGGAAAAATGGTTGACGCTAAGATCAAAGATTTCGGCTATAACTTATGTCGAAAATATCTCGGTGGGAAATGGAAGAAAATCAGTCCACAACATTTTGAAATTGAACGAATTCAGTAAGTACAATTTTCAAATACGCAACTGTGAGAACTAAATTGTTTAGATGCGGCGACATTTATTTAATGGTAAAAATGTTCTCAATGATATTCAAGGTGAAAATATTCTCTATATGTCTATTGCCAACATTTTAAAGAGTACTGGGCTGTTTGTGTTTGCTGCCACACTAAATTTCTTCTCAAGATTTATATGTTTCGATGCATTATGAAAGATTTTCTGTAGTTTAGCAAGGCTGCAGATTGCAAAATGTGATGGATTTCAAAAAGATATCTTGGGTGTGTAAAAGGCCACATCTGAAGTCCAGGCTCATCTTAATGTGTAGAAATTTCTCCAGCAATTATGCCAGCCAAATAAACACAGAATTCTGCAATTGCAGAATTCTCTGCTGTCTGTCCATGAAAGGGGTAAAATTTCTCAAGTGCAGCTAATTTTTTTGTAATTTCCAACTTCCATGTCTCATATTTCTTATGTCTGATATTTTCTTGTTCAAAGTTTTTTTAGTTTTATTCAGGGGTGGAGGCAGAATACATGCGTGAAATAAAATAACTACCGTGAAATTGGCACCACATTGGGCACGACATTCAACACAACATTCATCACAACATTCAACACCACATTCAACTAAAATTTATCATTCAAAATGATAAATCGAAAAATCGTCTTTAAAACACGTTTTCCATCAAATACAACCGTAAAAAACAATTCTTAACTGTTTATTATTATTTTACAGTCCTTAACCATCACAATAAATGTATAAAAGTCAAGAAATTGAAGAAAACACTAAGATATATATTACAGTGTACTTTCCATTTCTCTTAATTAGCCTATAATTTAAAAACTACACGGTAGAATTTTTTTAAACTTGGCCAGAATATAGATAATTATATTGTCTAAAATATATCCAAAATCTGGAGGTGGCACAAAAAAATAAGTTGTAGAAAATCATCGACAAAGTCGGATGACACGAATGCGCGTAATATAATGCATATTTAAGTTAAGAATTCCTGTTCTTTAACAAACAAAAGCCTTATAAATAAAAAACTACACGGTAGAATTTTTTTAAACTTGGCCAGAATATAGATAATTATATTGTCTAAAATATGTCCAAAATCTGGAGGTGGCACAAAAAAATAAGTTATAGAAAATCATCGACAAAGTCGGATGACACGAATGCGCGTAATATAATCTTGCATATTTAAGTTAAGAATTCCGGTTCTTTAACAAACAAAGCCTTATAAATAAAAAACTACACGGTAGAATTTTTTTAAACTTGGCCAGAATATAGATAATTATATTGTCTAAAATATATCCAAAATCTGGAGGTGGCACAAAAAATAAGTTGTAGAAAATCATCGACAAAGTCGGATGACACGAATGCGCGTAATATAATCTTGCATATTTAAGTTAAGAATTCCTGTTCTTTAACAAACAAAGGCCTATAAAAAAAACTACACGGTAATTTTTTAAATTTGGCCATATTGTAGATATTCTTACTGTCTAAAATATATCCAAAATCTGGAGGTGGCACAAAAAATGTAGAAAATCATCGACAAAGTCGGATGACACGAATGCGCGTAATATAATCTTGCATATTTAAGTTAAGAATTCCTGTTCTTTAACAAACAAAGCCTTATAAAAAAAACTACACGGTAGAATTTTTTTAAACTTGGCCAGAATATAGATAATTATATTGTCTATGACATATCCAAAATCTGGAGGTGGCACAAAAAATAAAAGAAATAAAATTCCTTGAGAATGTACTCTCGTATTAACTGTGAAGTTGGCACCACATTCGACAAACAGCTCTATAGTTAAAAAACTACACGGTAGAATTTTTTTAAATTTGGCCATATTGTAGATATTCTTACTGTCTAAAATATATCCAAAATCTGAGGTGGCAAAAAAATAAGTTGTAGAAAATCATCGACAAAAGTCGGATGACACGAATGCGCGTAATATAATCTTGCATATTTAAGTTAAGAATTCCGGTTCTTTAACAAACAAAGCCTTATAAATAAAAAACTACACGGTAGAATTTTTTAAACTTTGCCATATTGTAGATATTCTTATTGTCTATAACATATCCAAAATCTGGAGGTGGCACAAAAAAACAAATGATAGAAAATTATCTTATAATTAGAAAACGGCTATTATTTACCACAGTATTTTTCTTTCTATCGCATTTTTTTTACGTTGTTGACACGATCAGAATATCGATTAACGATTTCAATTTTTCTGAAAATGTTCCTCTTGCATTCTGAACCTATATGAAGTTACTTTTCTTCGACGATGAATAGTGAATTGAACGTGACTTTTGGCAGATTTTAGTTACTACGCTCTTGCCCGTTTGCTTTCTTAACACGTCATCATCATCATCATCATCATCAGCCGTTCACGCCACTGCTGGCAGATGGCCTCCACAACTTCTTCCACTATATTCGGTCTTTAGCTCTCCTCATCCAGGTCTTTCCAGTTTCCTCTTCGATCTCGTCTCTCCATCTTCTCTTTGGCTTTCCTCTTCCTCTGGTGCAGTTTCTTGGGTACCATTCTGTTGTCAATTTGGCCCATCTGTTGTTTTCCATTCTTGCCACATGTCCTGCCCATCTGCCTTTCATTTCTTTTGCTGTTTGGATGACATCTTTCACCCTAGTTCTCTCTCTGATTACTTCATTCCTGATCTTGTCTTTTAGCTTGATATTTAGTATGCTCCTCTCCATGAGAGAAGCAAACACCAAGAGAATCAGAGAAGCAGTTGAAAGTTGCAAAGGGTTGAAAAAGAGCACAACAGGAGATGGAAAGAAGGCTCTGATTCAAGCACTGAAGGAGAAGGATGGAAAGGTAACAACAGACAGAAAAAGAATCCTCGAGAGATGTGCAGAATTCTACCAGGCACTGTACGAAAATCCCTCCCAAAACATTCAGTTGAGACCAGCAGAAGAGACTCCAGTAATCATGAAATGCGAAGTGGAGAAGGCAATCCATCAGATGAAAATGGAAAATCACCCGGTGAAGATCTTGTGGTGATAGAGATGATAAAGGCCGGAGGTGACATCCTAATGGAAAAACTTCAGCATCTTTACAACAAAGCCATTGAGACGGAAAAAGTGCCAAAAAAGTGGAAGAACGCCATCATTATTCTACTCTTCAAGAAGGGAGACAAGAAAGATCTTGCAAACTACCACCCTATCAGTTTGCTATCCCACATCTACAAGTTGTTCATGAAAATCATCAAGAACAGAATCAGTGGCACTCTGGATGAACATCAACCCCCAGAGCAAGCAGCATACAGGAAAGGACTCTCCACTGCAGACCACCTGCATGCTACAGGACAAATACTCGAGAAAACCAACGAGTACCAACAACCACTGTTCATGGCATTTGTAGATTACGAAAAGGCATTCGATTCCATCAAGCATGCCCCAGTATTCCAATCACTTGAGAAACACGGAGTACCAGGAAAGATCATAAACAGCATAAAGGAAACATACAGAGAAGGCACAGCGCAAATAAGAACAGAGAAGCTGAGCGAAAAGATCAAGATAAAGAAAGGTGTCCGCCAAGGAAACATCACTGCTGCCATTGAAGAGATCTTCAAAAGAATACCATTGGAAAAAGGCATCAACATCAACGGAAGAGTAATGAACAACTTAAGATTCGCAGATGACATCATCTTGTTTGCAAACAAAGAGGAAGATCTCCAAGAACTTTTGACGAAACTGAATGAAGAAGGAAAGAAAGATGGTATGAAAATGAATAAGAAAAAACCAATATCATGTGCAATGACATCGCAAGGAGGAAGCAAAGAAGAGGGATCACAGTTGACGGAGAGAAGTTGGAGGAGGTGGAGGAGTACAAATACCTTGGAAAAATGTTAACACCAAGAAATGAAATCAGTGTTGAGGTCAATCAAAGAATCAATGTCGGATGGAGAAGATTCGGGCAATACAGTCACTTTCTAAAGGAGAAGAACATCCCAAACAGTTTGAAGAGGAAAATAATGGACACTGTCATTTTACCATCTATGACATACGGAGCAGAAACATGGGCGCTTACAAAACACCAATCAAGGAAGCTGGCAGTCACACAAAGGAGCATGGAGAGGAGCATACTAAATATCAAGCTAAAAGACAAGATCAGGAATGAAGTAATCAGAGAGAGAACTAGGGTGAAAGATGTCATCCAAACAGCAAAAGAAATGAAAGGCAGATGGGCAGGACATGTGGCAAGAATGGAAAACAACAGATGGGCCAAATTGACAACAGAATGGTACCCAAGAAACTGCACCAGAGGAAGAGGAAAGCCAAAGAGAAGATGGAGAGACGAGATCGAAGAGGAAACTGGAAAGACCTGGATGAGGAGAGCTAAAGACCGAATATAGTGGAAGAAGTTGTGGAGGCCATCTGCCAGCAGTGGCGTGAACGGCTGATGATGATGATGATGATGATGATGACGTGTTAAGAAAGCAAACGGGCAAGAGCGTAGTAACTAAAATCTGCCAAAAGTCACGTTCAATTCACTATTCATCGTCGAAGAAAAGTAACTTCATATAGGTTCAGAATGCAAGAGGAACATTTTCAGAAAAATTGAAATCGTTAATCGATATTCTGATCGTGTCAACAACGTAAAAAATGCGATAGAAAGAAAAATACTGTGGTAAATAATAGCCGTTTTCTAATTATAAGATAATTTTCTATCATTTGTTTTTGTGCCACCTCCAGATTTTGGATATGTTATAGACAATAAGAATATCTACAATATGGCAAAGTTTAAAAATTCTACCGTGTAGTTTTTATTTATAAGGCTTTGTTTGTTAAAGAACAGGAATTCTTAACTTAAATATGCAATGTCATGCACGTTGCATGATAAAATCGTTATTTTTACAACGAAGTCGTCAAAAGAAAACACTACGTTATTAAACAACAACAACATCTCGAATTCTTTTATTTTCAACAACACTCCTTCTGTGATAATCCCAAAATGTCAATCACGTGAAATGCACGCGCTACGTCACAACAAAACAAAATAAAACAACTGTTCATCACATGCAAGATTATATTACGCGCATTCGTGTCATCCGACTTTGTCGATGATTTTCTATAATTTATTTTTGTGCCACCTCCAGATTTTGGATATATTTTAGACAATATAATATCTATATTCTGGCCAAGTTTAAAAAAATTCTACCGTGTAGTTTTTTATTTATAAGGCTTTGTTTGTTAAAGAACCGGAATTCTTAACTTAAATATGCAAGATTATATTACGCGCATTCGTGTCATCCGACTTTGTCGATGATTTTCTACAACTTATTTTTTTGTGCCACCTCCAGATTTTGGATATATTTTAGACAGTAAGAATATCTACAATATGGCCAAATTTAAAAAAATTCTACCGTGTAGTTTTTTAACTATAGAGCTGTTTGTCGAATGTGGTGCCAACTTCACAGTTAATACCAGAGTACATTCTCAAGGAATTTTATTTCTTTTATTTTTTGTGCCACCTCCAGATTTTGGATATGTTATAGACAATATAATTATCTATATTCTGGCCAAGTTTAAAAAAATTCTACCGTGTAGTTTTTTATTTACAGGCCTTTGTTTTCAATGACTTGAAATTCTCAACATAATTATATAAGATTATATTATGCGCATTCGTGTCATCCGACTTTGTCGATGATTTTCTACAACTTTTTTTGTGCCACCTCCAGATTTTGGATATATTTAGACAATAAGAATATCTACAATATGGCCAAATTTAAAAAATTCTACCGTGTAGTTTTTATTTATAGGCCTTTGTTTTCAATGACTTGAAATTTCTTAATTATGTAAGATTATATTACGCGCATTCGTGTCATCCGACTTTGTCGATGATTTTCTACAACTTATTTTTTTGTGCCACCTCCAGATTTTGGATATATTTTAGACAATATAATTATCTATATTCTGGCCAAGTTTAAAAAAATTCTACCGTGTAGTTTTTATTTATAAGGCTTTGTTTGTTAAAGAACCGGAATTCTTAACTTAAATATGCAAGATTATATTTCGCGCATTCGTGTCATCCGACTTTGTCGATGATTTTCTACAACTTATTTTTTGTGCCACCTCCAGATTTTGGATATATTTTAGACAGTAAGAATATCTACAATATGGCCAAATTTAAAAAAATTCTACCGTGTAGTTTTTTAACTATAGAGCTGTTTGTCGAATGTGGTGCCAACTTCACAGTTAATACCAGAGTACATTCTCAAGGAATTTTATTTCTTTTATTTTTTGTGCCACCTCCAGATTTTGGATATGTTATAGACAATATAATTATCTATATTCTGGCCAAGTTTAAAAAAATTCTACCGTGTAGTTTTTTATTTACAGGCCTTTGTTTTTAATGACTTGAAATTCTCAACCTAATTATATAAGATTATATTACGCGCATTCGTGTTATCCGACTTTGTCGATGATTTTCTACAACTTATTTTTTGTGCCACCTCCAGATTTTGGATATATTTGAGACAGTAAGAATATCTACAATATGGCCAAATTTAAAAAAATTCTACCGTGTAGTTTTTTATTTACAGGCCTTTGTTTTCAATGACTTGAAATTCTCAACATAATTATGTAAGATTATATTACGCGCATTCGTGTCATCCGACTTTGTCGATGATTTTCTACAACTTATTTTTTTGTGCCACCTCCAGATTTTGGATATATTTTAGACAATATAATTATCTATATTCTGGCCAAGTTTAAAAAAATTCTACCGTGTAGTTTTTTATTTATAAGGCTTTGTTTGTTAAAGAACCGGAATTCTTAACTTAAATATGCAAGATTATATTACGCGCATTCGTGTCATCCGACTTTTGTCGATGATTTTCTACAACTTATTTTTTTGTGCCACCTCCAGATTTTGGATATATTTTAGACAGTAAGAATATCTACAATATGGCCAAATTTAAAAAAATTCTACCGTGTAGTTTTTAACTATAGAGCTGTTTGTCGAATGTGGTGCCAACTTCACAGTTAATACCAGAGTACATTCTCAAGGAATTTTATTTCTTTTATTTTTTGTGCCACCTCCAGATTTTGGATATGTCATAGACAATATAATTATCTATATTCTGGCCAAGTTTAAAAAAATTCTACCGTGTAGTTTTTTATTTATAAGGCTTTTGTTTGTTAAAGAACAGGAATTCTTAACTTAAATATGCAAGATTATATTACGCGCATTCGTGTCATCCGACTTTTGTCGATGATTTTCTACAACTTATTTTTTTGTGCCACCTCCAGATTTTGGATATATTTTAGACAGTAAGAATATCTACAATATGGCCAAATTTAAAAAAATTCTACCATGTAGTTTTTTATTTATAGGCCTTTGTTTGTTAAAGAACAGGAATTCTTAACTTAAATATGCAAGATTATATTACGCGCATTCGTGTCATCCGACTTTTGTCGATGATTTTCTACAACTTATTTTTTTGTGCCACCTCCAGATTTTGGATATATTTTAGACAATATAATTATCTATATTCTGGCCAAGTTTAAAAAAATTCTACCGTGTAGTTTTTAAATTATAGGCTAATTAAGAGAAATGGAAAGTACACTGTAATATATATCTTAGTGTTTTCTTCAATTTCTTGACTTTTATACATTTATTGTGATGGTTAAGGACTGTAAAATAGTAATAAACAGTTAAGAATTGTTTTTTACGGTTGTATTTGATGGAAAACGTGTTTTAAAGACGATTTTTCGATTTATCATTTTGAATGATAAATTTTAGTTGAATGTGGTGTTGAATGTTGTGATGAATGTTGTGTTGAATGTCGTGCCCAATGTGGTGCCAATTTCACGGTAGTATAAAATAAGCATTCTTGTTTAATATGCAAAGTATACCTTCATAATAGTGCCTTTGATTTAGAAATTAATTTCCGGAAGAAAAAATCTTGTAAGATAAGATTAATCTAAGAATGGGGTTATTTTGTATATTTATTTAACTAATGCTCTAATCTTGCCTCTATCTTGCCTCTTGCTTGTCTATCTTTGCTCTTTTGTTGATAAACTTACCTCTCAGAAGTGATGAAATCATAGTTTTGTTTGTTTTAGTGATTGTTTTAACCAATACGCTTTTAACAATTACAGTGGTGGATTAACGAATCATTTGTTTCTGTGCTCTCTGCCATATGAATATGCAAATTCAAATCCTGATGGTGTGAACAAAGCACTGCTTTGGCTATATGGCGCATTCTATGCAGATTTGTCTGACAACAATGTTCGCATGATGGAGGAATGCATCATTTGTGGCCTTTTAGCTGAAAAAAAGATGGCCCCAGAGTTGTATGGTATATTTCCTGAAGGAAGACTTGAACAGTTTATTCCTAATGTAAGTAGCAAAGAAAATCAGCGATTAATGTAAGGAAAGTTTATCTTTTTATAGTGAATATATCACCTGCTTGTATGGAAAGAACGTGCCCTAGCTTTCCAGCTTTAATATCAAACTAAATCTATCTGTTCTAGCACAGTTGAGTTTGTATTCCACTGATAGTAGTATAATCAATATTGATTATTTCACACTAACTATACAGTCTGTATAGAAAAATTGTAAATTCATTCTCATTTGTGTTGGAAAGAATTTATAATTTTTGAATTAAACTGTTAAATAGTTAAAATTTTTGCAACATTAATTTTTGCATTGTTTACCAAAGTTTAATTTACTTGTGTTGTAATTTGTTAAAGGTTCGAGCATTGACTAGTCGGGAAGTCCAGTATCCTCGTTTATCACAACAAATAGCTGAGCATGTTGCTGCGTTTCATAAGCTAAAACTTCCTCTCTCCAAGGAAGGAACTTGGTTTTTGGATTCACTTCAAATGTGAGTTTGACTTTTTGAATCTTTTGCACCAATCTGAAATAGTTTTGAAGTAAACTTTTTTTAAGAAATACTCAAGAATTCATATTGTTCAAAATGACCTCACCATCTCCTTATATTATTATTTTATCACATTGTGCAGTATATAATATGTCGATTGTACATAGTTTACATTTTCTTTGATAGATTTGTGAAGGAAATTAAAGATCTTAAATTGTCCAATGTTGATAAATTAAAGATCTTGGATGAAATTTTTCATAAATTTGACATTGATGAAATTCTCAAATATATCAGGTATCGAAAATAGTCAGCTACTCAAAAACAGAACGGTCATGGGGACTAGGGAGACAGGTCACGTGTGGGGGGGAGCTTGTTGGGAAACTAGTGTGTCTACAGGTGGGTTATTTAAATGATTTTGTGATTATAATTGAGATCATACATTGTGACTGACTGAGCGTACGTACGATGTAGGATTAGCTAGAAAAGTAGATGATACTGACGGTTTTCTCTCTTTAAAGTTGTCTTAGTCTTTGATTTTCTGGTATGTTGAAAATAAATTTATGATTGGCGCTGATTGGTTGAATGCTCGCAAACCCCGTGTTTCAGAAACTCTTTTTCAGTCTCGCAAAAGTATCGCAGATTGCGTAGTTTGCGTGGACACGGAAAATTTAAACAATATGTCGTTAAATTTGTCTTTTTAATGTTGGTTTTAATTTATGAATGAAATACATGCTTGTGAAAGTTTTGTAGCAACTCGAAATTCATTGAAAGTACTCAATTCGTGCTCGTGCTTGGCACATAATTTATTTTTTCTTCCAAACTTTCCCGCGTTTAGAAACACAGTAAATTTTTTTTATTACTTACGTGATAAATGAATTCTTATTTTTATACATATGCATTAGGTTGTCTTTGTCTGTTTTAGCTACTACTACTGCTAGTCAGTAGTCTGACAGTGATGTTAAAAAATGTATGCTTCATGCCAGATGAAGATCAAATATCAACGTCATGATAGAATAATAATGGCTTCTTATTTTTCTGCGGTTTATTTTCATTATGCTGCCTTTGGACTACGTAGCCTTTACTTAAGAATTTTTACAAAGAAGAACGTTATATGGAAGCAATTGTATGACGTACTTACTTATTTGGACACACAGTCAATCAACCACACAGTTCTAAATGAATAAAAACAATAGATTTTTGAGTACTTTATATTCACATAATTACAAATCATTAATTTATTGAATGATATAATATGAGACATTAACTGCTGAAATGCTATGCACAAACCATGTACAAAGTTAATTAAACTGAAAATACTTATGTGCCAAAAGATGTTTTAGGATCAATGAATTTAAGTGTTGCTTACATTATTGTTATTTTGTTGTTGATGTGTTAGGCACGTGGTTGAAAACAGCCAATCACCAGTTTTCTTCTGCCATAATGACGTACAACCAGGTAAAGATTTCCAACTAGGTTATTGTGAATATTATGGGTTTTTAATAAAGGTTAAATATAATTTAAATACCTACAGGAAACTTGTTGGTGAAAGCAAATGAAGATCTCGATGAGGCGAAAATTCGTGTGATTGATTTCGAATATTCTTGTTATAACTACAGGTGAAAAAAAAGAGAGAAGGATAATTTTCGTTTAAACTGCAAATGAGGAAGGAAGAAAGGAGACATTTTGTTCTATATCTGGAATACTACTTCATGTTTGCGCTGCGTACAGTTGTCAAATATTATGATAGCAAGGGTTTTGTTTGTTCACTTAAAGCAGTCAACACTTGAGCAAGAGGGGAGAGCTGGCAACAAAACAACCATATTGTACCCATAATACTTTTCAACCGGCTGCTTATCTTTCTTTTGGAACATTTTAAATTATTTATTTCATCAAAACTTTTCAACTTTTCTTATTTTAAACATTGTTTACCTTGTCTAACATTTTTATAATATTTGTTATTTTTTTATTCAGAGGATACGATATTGGTAATCATTTCAGTGAATGGATATTTGATTATAATCATCCACATTATCCCTTTTTTACTGGAGACGTCACCAAATATCCTTCTTATGATCAAAAGGTAATTCACTAGTAAAAGTAATGCTTTTTCCTCTCGGTGTTTTACCGTAGAGGTTTTTTGTCGTCGGTGTTTTGCCGTAGAGGTTTTTTGTCGTCGGTGTTTTGCCATAGAGTTTTTTTGTCGTCGGTGTTTTGCCGTAGAGGTTTTGTCGTCGGTGTTTTGCCGTAGAGGTTTTTTGTCGTCGGTGTTTTGCCGCAGAGATTTTTTGTCGTCGGTGTTTTGCCGTAGAGGTTTTTGTCGTCGGTGTTTTCCGTAGAGGTTTTTGTCGTCGGTGTTTTGCCGTAGAGGTTTTTGTCGTCGGTGTTTTGCCGTAGAGATTTTTGTCGTCGGTGTTTTTCCGTAGAGGTTTTTTGTCGTCGGTGTTTTGCCGTAGAGGTTTTGTCGTCGGTGTTTTGCCGTAGAGATTTTTGTCGTCGGTGTTTTGCCGTAGAGGTATTTCCTCTGTGTTTTGCTGTAGAGTTTTCCCCGGTGTTTTGCCGTAGAGGTATTCCCTCGGTGTTTTGCCGTAGAGGTTCCCCCCCCGATGTTTAGCCGTTGGGATATTTCCCTCGGTGATTTGCTGTAGAGGTATTTCCTCTGTGTTTTGCCGTAGAAGTTTCCCCCTTCCGGTGATTTGCCGTAGAGGTTTCTCCCCTCCGGTGTTTTGCCGTAGAGGTTCCCCGGTGTTTTGCCGTAGAGGTTTCCCCCTCCGGTATTTTGCCGTAGAGGTTCCCTCGGTGTTTTGCCGTAGGGGTTCTCCCCCCCGGTGTTTTACCGTAGAGGTTTTCCCTCGGTGTTTAGCTGCTGGAGGTTTAGTGTATGCAAAATTTGCATAAAAACTGTTTTTATATCACTTAAACTCTTCGAAATTTCAGGTATTTTTTGTCCGTGCGTATTTACAAGCTTACAATGAAACGACTGACGTCACGTTAGACGAGATTGAAAAAGTTATCGACGAAGCGGATAGGTATATATTTTTAACAATTGTCCTCTTGTATTAGTATAGCGCAAGATAAATTTTGGAAATTCTTTGAGAATTTCTATGAGAACGTATGTCTTGACAGATTTATTTTCACTGCCGTAGTTCTCGTTAATTTAAGGTTCAGTTTTTGGAATACGTCAGTTTAGGGTTTGATGACGCCATTTAATTTAGGTCGGTTTTATGTATACCTTTATAGGCTTTTATTACACAGCCTATTCAAGTAACGTTTTACATATTGCACGCATGTGCTTACATATTGGCGTCGGTTTTGTTTTTCTGCGAATAAATGTTTTAATTTTACGTATGTTTTAAAAATATTTATGAAATAACATCAGCTTTGTTTTCCTTTTTTTCTATAGATTGTCTCTTCTTTCTCATTTCTTTTGGGCGATGTTTTCAATTCTTCAGAGTTATAAATCATCCATCAATTTTGGTTACCTCGTAAGTAGATGAACAGATAAATTGTGTTGTTTACCGTTAGATTTACATCACGTGACTGAATTTGGCTTTTTTCTTGTTGTATTGTCGTACCGTGGTATTGTATCCTAAACACCATTTGCTATTTTTGAAATACAATATCTTATAAGGAACATTCTACATCGAACAATCTTCGAAATGTGCACCACCACTTCATCAACTTTTTGCATATAGTGTGCGTTATTTCTTCACAAACATTTGTGTAAATGCATGGTCTTTTGCACTAAGTTCTCTACATGTGGATTTGTTCAGAACAGAGGTTACCATTCAATATTCTCTCATACGTTACGCATCTCATTGTCTTAGTAATTTGTACATAATGAGCATCTCTTACTGTGGACAAACGTTAAAACAACGTAATACTTTGCACGGATTTCTCTTAAGAATCAAATCATTATAAAATAATTCCCAGCTGTATTATTAAACTAAGGATCTCACATACAACGTATTAGTCTCACATACAACGTATTTAAAAACGTCAGAAAATATCTAGAGAAATGCGAACCTCTACTTAAATAGGAAATGTTAGTAAATATTACATTAACTGCAAGATGCTAGTTTAAAGGGGTAGTCTGACCTTAACACAACTTTCGCTCATATGAAAGTATATATTGTTCTTACCTCTCTCGCGAAATCCTAGGTTTCCAATTCAAATTTAACTCGAGAAATACTGCCTTAAATGTGTGTATTTTTCGATCGCCATTGTGTACATGCAAGCGAAGCCTCAGTCCAGCAGTGGTTTTTCGTCGTGACGTCACTGCGCGGTGATCGTTGTCAACATAAGACAAAATATACTAGCAAAAGTAGAAATTACGCATAAGCATATTCATCGTTGCATTTTATTTTCTAAGTTTTTAAATTATTTTGCGCAATGGATACGGATTACTCGTACGATTCCTCTAGTAATTATTCTGGAAGCAGTGTTTCAAACTACGAAGAAATGATTAACGATCAAAACATGATTCAACCATATGCTTATGAGCCGATTGAAACAGACTCTAGCGACGAGCCTATGGACGACTCCGACGAAGTTCAGCTGTTGTAACAATGAATGAAGACTCAGCACAATTTGAGGGAATAGATACTCCGGACTGTATTACAGATAATCCTGTTTTTCGAAATCTTTGTTTAAATTATTGGGTATTACGACTGGCATGGAGTGAGTACAAACAACACTATGGTTCAAGAGCTGAAGAAGGACCTGAACACAAAAGACAAAGACATGTGGCTTACAGGCAACTGGTTCGATGGTGTTGGAATGTATTGGGCAAGGAAATTAGAGTACCACTACCATCTTTTGCTGTTAGCTACATTCGAGCACATTTCCAACCACCAGGTCTAGAAGAGGACTTTGTCTTTGAGGGTTTTAAATTCGCTGATGAATAATAATGGTAATGTAAACTATTATAGCCATATTTATAAGTATCGTTAATGATGAATTACTAATAAATAAAAATATAAATTGGATTTAGTAAATGAACAATAAATACAAATTATAATGGC
>NW_025813493.1:3049911-3205270 GCF_021976095.1 Xenia sp. Carnegie-2017 | reverse complement strand
ATGATTCCATTTCCATTCTTTCCTTTTCAGGGACAAATGAACCAAGTCGCATTTTTGCTTTGTGAAATGTTGGTTGCCAAAGGTATTTAAATTAACAACCTCCTTTCTGATGGGAGCTAGTCCAAGCCGGGTTTTAATGAATTTGTGACATAGTGCGCTGACTACCGCTGTCAAAAGCACGCGAACAGGTATAGGAATGGAACCATTCCACCATTGGCGTATGTAATAGCTGTTTGCAGAAGAACTTGATTATGCGTTTTTGCCGTATTCGTCGTTAAGTAATTATCTCCATCAATCATTAGTAGCTATTGCGAACGTTGTTTCCTTGCTTGGTTTCTGGTAGGTTGTTTCCAGTGGGGAAGAGTTTGGGGTCATATGCATTCTTTTGTTGAGGAGTGTAAAATTTGACTTAATCACTTCACAAATCGATTTGATGATGAGCCCCATGACAACGTCTACAATTCTTCTTTGACTCGCAATTTTTACTGTGTGCGATTCGCAGGCATACAAAACAACGATTGTCTCTCCTCAATATACTCTTGCGATCATTCACATCAGTTACTCTATCACACATTGATGCCGAAAGGTGGGGCTCTTTACAATAAACACATTGAATATGTTTACCTGAAGCATTTTGAGTCGAAAAGGCGTTCACCGTAGGTATTCTGGGTGTTTGGTGCTGACCTCCTTTATTTCGTTAAAGCCGCCCCACGTTGGGCGCCATGTCATGCACGATGCATGATAAAATCGTTATTTTTTACAACGAAGTCGTCAAAAGAAAAACACTACATAATTCAACATAACAACTTCTCCGAAATCATTTATTTTCAACAACAACACCTTCTGTAATAACCCCAAAGTGTCAATCACGTGAAACCTTACGCGCTACGTCACAACAAAACAAAAAACAAATGTTCATCACACAGATTAAAAAACATATATGAAAATATAACTTCAGCATTTCAGTTTTGCTAATATATTTTGCCAGAATGGTATAAAATAGAAATGGGAAAGTTTATTGCAATTAAACAACTACAAATGTAGCATGCAGGTACGCATTTTAAAACATACTTGTTTTTTACATCGTCCAATTCATGCATTTTATCTTTTATACTGTATCATACCGTTGTCTTTTGTCTTCATAAAAAAACTTTGTGAACTTTGACAAGCATTATTTGATGCATTGCAAAAAGCAACTAAAAGAAAAACTACAGAAACGCGCATCAACATCTTGCATGAAAGAAAGCAAACACTTTATGTTTGAAAAACGTTTTTGACAACATTTATATAGCCACCATCATGAAGAATAAATTATATTTTTACGTGACAGCTGCATGTAAACTTTTCTTAGATTATAATAAAGCACTTTGGGATATTTTAGGCAATCTAGCTATAAGGCCATAAGAGCCGATTTTTCATTAATTCAGGAGGCGTAAGCTTGTAGAAATATTTCTTTCTTGATGATAATTGATAAATTGATGTATTGGTGAACATTATCTTAAAACATTGTTCACACTAATTATATCCTATGTGATAGACAACACATTAAGTTAAAACTACTAAGTTATTAATCATTAAGTACTCTTGTGTCTTCGTTTCACATATCGTGGTTAATAATTGATTGCTAAAACCACCAGGTCTGTATTAATTAAAAACCTTAAAATTTTTGCAAAATCATTTATAAATAAAGTAACTGTTAAAGACGTCCTGTTTTGTTTTGTGAGCTAAAATCAATTTTGCTAAAGTCCTGCCATAATTGGTTTTTAATTATGATATCTACAGCCATAATATTTGCGATAATACCCAAAAGTATTTTTATTGTCAAGTAAATGCAAATTAAAGCTTTTGGGGTACAATAAAGTGCTGTTTTTATTATTAATGTCATTCTAATACACAAGTTTAATGATAAGTTCGTTTATAAAAAACGTCAATTTCAATGTAAGACGTAGATGAAAGTGCACAGAACAAACGACAGGTGAAGCAATATATCACTAAAAAAGGCAAGCGAATTTTCAAAGAAAATAAATTAATTCTTCTTATAGTTTCATGACTTTGTAAGATCAATTATCAAGATCCAAAATAATAGATGTGTGATTGCATTATCATTCTACCATCGCTCAAATATTTTTGCTGTTGCAAACATGTCGGTTTGAGCTTGTTTACATATAGGTCTATGTTAAGAATTTGGGGTGTGTTATTTTTTTGGAAAAGGTATAATAAGAGTGTTTTTCAAAAATATAGGTATAATATTTTAAACAAGTTTTAAAAAATACAGCAGAGATAATGAAACAAGAAAGGAGCCCCATAGAAGCATATAATTCCTTCCTCAATTATTAATGAGTATCATTCTTTATTCCGTTGTCATAAACAGTGCTTTTAAGCAGCCTTTAATTGATCAATAATTTTAATAAAATAATTAAGAGCTCAAGATCTGTAGTTTAGTATGACCACTGACTACTGTTTCGTATTGATTTCATTTCCAACAAATTAATGTTTATTATATATTATTGTGATGATACTAATTTCATGGAAGTTTTGCGTTGTCGAAACAGAAATTCTAAAAATTCTTTTAAATCTATTCCATGATCTTCAAACTGAACAAAAGCTAAATATATAGTAATATAGTTTAAATTAGCTAAGTATACTGCTCATAAAGTCAAGTACATTTGTTTTGACATAAATAAAAAGAAGGAGAAGCAGAAGAGACGAAGTAGATTCTACACACGACGATAAAACACGGATTCAAGAAAAGGATTCCAAAACTTGAAAAATTTTGGAACTTGCGCAAAGAAAGAGTAAATATCACTTAAGTGACTTAATCGATGGCGTATAGCATTTACAAAAGTCTATCTACAACCTACTTAACTAAAACTGCAGAAAAAGGTTTTAATAATAAAATAACAATTTAGTCTTTCGTTTTACGCATAAAAAAGTTACACAGAGTAAACAGCATTATATGCTGATTATGCAATAACAAGGAACTGCGCGCAGATCTGGGCACGAGACCCCCTATGGTTAGTACGCAGTATTAGATTATAGGCCACAATGAGGTGCCTGTCATAAGCGAAGTACGTTTGCAGAGTAAACAGCAATATATATTATTTTGTTTTGCTGTGATAGGTGCAGACGTGTGGTGGTCAGCAACATTTCATTTTGAAGTTTCCAACGTACCTTATTGAACACTTGTTCTGACAATGGTATCAAATTCAAAAAAGCAAAGTAGCATTCTTAGTTGTGTTTACATAAGTTGGGAATTCAGCCAGAAATAGCAAACATAAAGACATGGGAGTGCATGGTCCTTCTGCAAACATGTAATGTGTCAATTCACGATGAAAATTGACATATTTAGTTGAAGCTTTAATTACATATTGGGAAGGCAGGCTTACGTATTCAAGCCAGACAAGATTATCTGACATATCACGATTTAATGAATGAGTTAGTCTCCAACACATGCTTTATATCTTACTTATTCAAGCCAGACAAGATTATCTAACATATCACGATTTAATGATTGAGTTAGGCTCCAACACATGCTTTATATTTTAGTTATGACCAAATAGACATGTTCCCAAATAGTCATGTTCTTAAATCGCTCGCCAAAGTAAATTTACTGACTGAGTTGGTTTTCTTTTAGTAGTTTGCATGATAAATTTAGCATAACTACAAGAATTCGCTGGCCATAATTATTTAGAAACAGCTCTATACGCTTAGTATTTATGGAGTATTTGAATACATCTCGTACGTAAATTCATAATGATTGTTTTTAGAGATCACGCATAAAACCTGTATTTAGTAAACACTCATTTATCACTCACGTTAGAAGTATAATCATATTCCCAAGTTCCAGGAATCTTGTCAAACTGCTCGTTAGCTACATTCAGGCTCATGACTACTGACTCAATGTCATTAAGACTTCTGCTCTCTCTCAATCACTACAAGAAGCCAAGTTTTTGCCTCATAGAAACAGCTACGTATTCGAAACGCCGTACACACAGAAAATGATACTCAAGCAACTTTAAACTCTAGAGTTTATCTTCCTCATCCTACGGTGAATAGTTTAGATTGCCTCACATTTTAATCAATATCTTTCACTGTTAGCCTTTCATTTCACTATCAAATCTGGACGACTATACTACAGAGTTAATCTCAGTCAGCTTGAACTAAATCCAAGTGCATGGAAGCAAAGTTACCATGAAATAACCGAGCAAAAAATATGCATTTTTAGTAAAGTTGAATACCAAAACCATTGCTATGGCAACCTTGCTTGTATAGACTACATAGTTAAAAATTTTCAGGTTAAACCAACCTCTAGAGAATTATCGAACAATGTTGCTCGCCCACGATGGCTAGTGCCCACAATTGCATGAATGAAATATACTTTTGTATTTGACAACCAACATGGCGGCCATGAAGTAACAGGAAAACCACCTATAATGTAATTATTTCGAAATAAAACTGTTGTGCAGTTTTCACAGACTTGCAGACAGCAAGTCAGGGCTGAATGGAAAAGATATTGTTGAAAAGTCTTAATTAATAAGTGGCAGTTATACATCAACAATTGCTTGTAGAAAATTTTACTATGGACTTAACATTTCAACTGAAAGAGGTTTGAACAAAACTGCTTTTCTGAACATTGCTATTCTGTTCAAAGTAATTGATGAAGCTTGTCTTTTAATATCTACAAAATATTTTGAAGGTAATGTTCCGTTAATCATATTCTAATCTAATTGACGAGCCTAGTTTAAATTATCTAACATCTTTAAGAGATAGGCGGGAAAAGGATTTGCATTTGTTATACATCCCTCTGCAGTTATTAATTAAATCTTTCAATGGTTAAATATATAATTTCACAAACACTGTAGTCATGTTTCTGAACTAAAAGGATCGAAATAGCACAACTGAATGAGAAGAGTATTAATAAAGGTTTATGATTAGTGACTAACGTAATATTTTTACACAAAATGAGAAAAAAACAGCATGTTTTATACATTAAGGATTATTTTATGAATTTTATATATTTAATCTAACTTTTTTGTTGACTGGAGCTCCTTTCAAGTAAAATAGACATTTTTTGAAAGACGATCTGAGCTTCACCTTGATTGACCACTTATCTCCATACCTTGGAAGCGAGTAGCTATATATAGGTTGCAATTAAGATATTTCGCCTTAATCCATATCCAAATTAAATGGTATTAAAACAATGCTTTATAGTATATATTATTACTCAAAGATGATCTAAGCACTGGTGTCTGTACCCTAGCTGCCTTAGTGTCAAAGAAACAAATTTGTTCCAATATTTTTTACATTAAAGGCTGCAGTGAATTCAAATGCCTTTAAATAATCTTTTCCACATTAGTTGGTATATTTTTGTTATTTTTCATGATGTTTTCAATAACAGTAAGAAAGTTTTTTTTGTTCTTTAAAGAAGCATCGACTTTTTCATGTACTTTGAGAAACACTTATATAATGTGGATTCAACAAGAAAAATCGTTTTCCCTTTGCACAAAGCCTTAATTGTCGTGCTCAAATTTTATGGGTAGCTAACATGTGCTAAGTTGTAATTTATACTAAGAAAAATCAGGCATATTCCATTCTTTTATCTTCTATAAAATATAATGGACCATCATTAAGAGGTAAGCTCAATAATTATGTATTCAAAGTGATCATTTTTAAATAAATTTGTAGCATGAAAGTTTTTTATTGAAGACGTTTCTTTGTTGAGACACATAAGACATCTTCAACAGTCTTAGATACGACTAGCTAAATGAATAATCTAATTAAAATTACATTATATTAAATTGCATATTGTAGTTTTAAAGTTTTTGCCATATTTAAATAACCAAATAAAACAAGAGCATGCGCAATCTCTCTTCCAGCCCGGTTTAGCCGGGCTGGCTGAATGATGCAGTTATATGAGCCCGTTAGAACCTCGCTTCCTTCAAGTGGATCTCGCCCAGCCGTTTTGGCCCGCTCTTCATATGAACGCAATTTCAAAAATTGTAAAATAATATACGAGGCGAGATCTCGGCAAAGCTACCTAGCCTTACTTAAGCGGGCTGGCCCGTCTCATATGAACAGGCCCTAAGTTACAATCTGTCAACGCAATTTGCTATCACAAACACTCATTTTCTTCAAAATTTTCTTACCTGTGTATTTTCCAATAATTAATTGATACTTAATTTCCATCCTTTACAACAAAATCTTCATATTCAGCGTATTTTTTAGTGTCTGACGTGTTTACTAGATCAATTCGAGTTTTTTTTGCAGATGTTAGTCGATGTATCTTGTCCAATCCAAGCCAGAATTCGGATTTAAGATTACCAAAGCCACGTTTATACTCCTTAACCCAGATAAAAGACTTTATTTCCATTTTTATATGTCTTTGGATTACAGTAACCACCACCCGATGACGTCATGTCACAGAAGACTTTAAAGTATCCGTTACCATCAGGATCTACTTCGTATATTCCATTGTGTCTTATACTTTTTCTGTAAAGATCTGCGCAGTCTTTTCCTGATGTTTATAAAAATATTAACTATCACAAAGAAATTAATTGAAAGATATTGTTTTTATTGAACAAATATTACTCCTTACTAGAATCTATAAAATGTCTTTTCTTTTTAAAATCATTCTTACCTTTTTCCGAGATATTTGTAAGTTCTTCATTTTCCATGTAAAGTGTTTTCAATTGTTTCTCAAGACTTTTCAACTCCGTTTGTAATTTTGCCATTTGTGCATCAAGTTTTTTCATTTGTGACGACAGATCAACCAATTTCAATTCAACTTTCTTAATTTTTTGTTGTAGTTTCACTAGTTTATATGTTTGTACTTCTGTCCTATTGATTTTGTGTTGAAGACTTAACTTAAATGTTTGTAGATGTTTGTGCTGGGTTTGAAGATTCTTGTGATATGTTTGAAGTGTTTTTATTTGTCCGTCTATTACTGCAATTTGTGCTTTCAAGGTTGCATTGTTTTGATCGGATTTCAAGGTGCGTTTAATGTCATGGCTGAATGTTGAGTAGAAATCTTTTAAATCATCTTCCTTTTCATTTGTTAATTTCACTCTGCAAAAGTAAAAACAGTAAAGTGAGTTTTGGAAAAGTTTTCAGATGGAATATTTCAAACTGTAAACAAGGAATCAAGGCAGTCTTATATTAAATACATACATGACATAGCAAACGACTTACTAAAAATGTGTAATGCATATAAAAATATTACTCCTCCCATTTTGAACAAAAACCACTTTGCTAGCTAATTTCAAAACTCTTTGTTTACGGTATCGTAAAGCTGATCTTTGATCATGTTTGTATACTGCCCCAGCTTTTTAATACAGATAACTACAACTCGACATTGCAAAAGATTATTCAAATTTAAAAGCCGCCTTAGAGGCGTTTCTAATATAGTCTTCATAGCGTTCTATGATCACATTAACATTTCAAGTTCTTCTTCTCACTAAACCATAGCTAACCTTGAATACTAACAACGATGCAGGAAATCGCCACAAATTCACAAAAATCTCACCATCTTGTCGCCTCAAATGTCTTACAAGTAAAAACTTCAGGTTTTGATGAAGATTGAAGCTCTTTATATATGTGTCCCCAACATAATTAAAATGTTAGGATAAAGAAACCTTTACAAATTTATACAGACTAATTTGTTTCAGCAGATAATTGAACTGCAAAAAGCTTAAATATGATACATAACAATTTGCACACATAATACAAACTGGACAGTGTTTCAATTTTAAGTCAAATTCACTCAACTTGGAAGAAGTTTACAAAATTGACTCAAACTTTAAATCAGTAGTTTTGAAGGATATGCAACGCATTTACTCTTCAATAAACAGGCCTTTTTATCATAAAACAACAACACTAGCTGTTAACATAAAATTAATGATTAAAGACTTATTGTGATGATTTGGTAACAAACTAAATGTAGCTGTTAAATACGTTGTATTTCACTGATAGCTTACTCGCTATGTTATAGATTTTTATGAAAATTTAAAATAAAGAAAGAGTTATAATAAGCACAAGGCATTACAGTTAGTGTTGTGTTTTGCTAAAAAAAGAACAGAGATCTTCAAAAATTTCCAATTAAATGCTCTTTATGACGTCACCCTATAAGGGAGCGACATCCAAAACAAAGCATGCATTGATATAAAGACTGTTTATTAAAAATTGAGGCAATTAAAAAGCATTTAACAGTATCCTTTGACAATTTTTAATTCATCTTTAGAATAGGATCAGAAAAACGTGTGTTAAAGAGCGTATGCTCTATGTTATTGATATAACGAAATAACTATGCTTTGACTGGTGCTTGACATCGGTTGTTTGTAATCCGAGAAATGTTTACCTACATAACCATCATCTCTATATTTTTCCCTGCACTTGAAGTCGTAATTTCATTACAAACTTTTCAATCAAGCAAGTCTTCGGAGGTGGGCGGCAGAATAATCTATTTATAAATAAAAGAACATTGTTTACAATAAAAGTGGTCAGTTAATTCGTTTTATCTTTCTTCTAAAAGTTTAGTTGATTAAGGCGTATCAATATAAGGAAACTTAATGAAAATACGAGCATTTAAATAACCCTTAAGATTTTTACAACCCTTGCAAAAAGAAATATGCTTAGGGAGTTCTAATAAGGTAGTTTTGAAGGATTGCAACATAACATTTTTCTTTAATAAACAGGCCTTTATTTATCGTAAAACAACAACACTAGCTAATTAATATAAAATTAATGAATAAAGACTTATTGTGATATTTTGGTAACAAACTATGTGTAGCTGTTAATTACGTTGTCACTTCATTGATAGCTTGCTCGCGATGTTATAGATTTTAAAAACAATTTAAAATAAGAAGAGTTATAATAAAGCACAAGGCATTACAGTGAGTTGTTGTGTTTTTGCTAAAAAAGAACAAAGGATCTTCAAAGATTCCAATTAAATGCTCTTCATGATTACCCTGTAAAGGAGCGACATCTAAAACAAAGCTTGCAATGATATAAAGACTGTTTATTAAAATTAAGGGCAATTAAAAGCATTTAAGGGTTTCCTTTGACAATTTTAAATTCATCTTTGAATAGATTCAGAAAAACGTGTGTTAAGGAGCACGTATGCTCTATTTTGTTGATATAACAGAAATAACTTATGCTTTGAATGGTGCTTGACATCGGTTATTGTAATCCGAGAAATGTTGTATCTACATAACCATCATCTCTATATTACACTGCACTTGAAGTCGTAATTTCATTACTACAAACTTTTCAATCAAGCAAGTCGTCGGAGGTGGGCGGCAGAATAATCTCTTTATAAATAAAAGAACACTGTTTACGAAAAAGTGGTCAGTTAATTCGTTTGTCTTTCACTAAAAGTTTAGTTGATTAAGGCCGTCTCAATATAAGTAAACTTAATGAAATACGAGGCATTTGAATAACCCTTAAGATTTTTTACATAACTCTTGCAAAGAAGAAATATGCTTAGGGAGTTCTAATAAGGTAGTTTTGAAGGATTTGCAACATAACATTTTTTCTTTAATAAACAGGCCTTTATTTATCGTAAAACAACAACACTAGCTAATTAATATAAAATTAATGAATAAAGACTTATTGTGATATTTTGGTAACAAACTATGTGTATGCTCTAAATACGTTGTACTTCATTGATAGCTTGCTCGCTATGTTATAGATTTTAAGAAAACAATTTAAAATAAGAAAGAGTTATAATAAAAGCACAAGGCATTACAGTGAGTGTTGTGTTTTGCTAAAAAAGAACCGAGATCTTCAAAAATTTCCAATTAAATGCTCTTCATGATTGCACCCTGTAAGGGAGCGACATCCAAAACAAAGCTTGCATTGATATAAAGACTGTTTATTAAAAATTGAGGCAATTAAAAAGCATTTAACAGTATCCTTTGACAATTTTAAATTCATCTTTTGAATTGGATTCAGAAAAACGTGTGTTAAGGAGCACGTATGCTCTATGTTGTTGATATAACGAAATAACTATGCTTTGAATGGTGCTTGACATCGGTTGTTGTAATCCGAGAAATGTTACATAACAATCTACATAACCATCATCTCTATATTACACTCGCACTTGAAGTCGTAATTTCATTACAAACTTTTGAATGAAGCAAGTCTTCGGAGGTGGGCGGCAGAATAATCTCTTTTTAAATAAAAAGAACATTGTTTACGAATAAGTGGTCAGTTAATTCGTTTGTCTTTCACTAAAAGTTTAGTTGATTAAGGCCGTCTCAATATAAGGAAACTTAATAAAACTATTGTAGGGGTATAACATGGAATTTTCAAACTTATTTTCAATTGCACGTTGTTGTTATGAAAATTTTGCCATATTTAAGTAACCAAATAAGACAAGAGCATGCGCAGTCTCATCGCTTCCAGCCCAGTTCAGCCGGGCTGGCTCGCTTGATGCAGTTATATGAGCCCGTTAGAAGCGAGATCTCGCTTCCTTCAAGCGAATCTTGTTAAGCCGGGATGGCCTGCTCTAATATAGAAATACGGCGTTTCTAATATAGTCTTCATAGCGTTCAATGATCACATTCAACATTTCCAATTTGCAGGTAATCGCCACCAATGCACAAATAAAGCTCACCATCTTGTCTTGTCTTAAATGTCTTATAAGTAAACACTTCAGGTTGAGATGAGGATCGAGGCTATTCATATATGTGTGTGGCATGAATAAATTGTGAGGATAAAGATGCCTTTACAAAATTACGCAGACTAATTTATTTCAGCATGTAATTGAACTGCTTTAAATAGTTTAAATATGTTGAACAATTTGCACACATAGCCACAAACTTGACATTATTTTAATTTAAAATCGAATTCACTAAACATGGAAGAAGTTTATAAAACTGACTCAAAACTTAAAACTCGGTAGTTTTGAAGGATTTTGCAATATAACATTTACTCTTTAATAAACAGGCCTTTATTTATCGTAAAACAACACCACTAGCTGATTAATATAAAATTAATGAATAAAGACGTATTGTGATATTGTGTTAACAAGCTGTTAATTACGTTGTACTTCATTGATAGCTTGCTTGCGATAATATAGATTTTTTAATAAAAAAAGTTTAAAAATAATGAAGAGTTGTAATAATAGATAGCACTAGGCATTGCAGTGAGCACTGTGTTTTGCTAAAAAAAAAAGGACCAATATTATCAACAATTTCTAATTAAATGCTCTTCATGACGTCACCCTATAAGGGAGCGACATCCAAAACAAAGCTTGCATTGATATAAAGACTGTTAATAAAAAATTGAAAAGATTTTGTCATGCACGTTGCATGATAAGATCGTTATTTTTTACAACGAAGTCGTCAAAAGAAAAACACTACATAATTCAACAACAACAACATCTCGAATCTTTTATTTCAACAACAACACCCCCCTACTGTGATAATCCCAAAAAGTGTCAATCACGTGAAATGCACGCGCTACGTCACAACAAAACAAATTAAAAAACAACTGTTCATCACACTCCCGACGTTGATCATATTGATCAATTTATTTCCACGAGTTTTTACTATTTGACTGTCGCAATAGGTCTCCAATCACGGCTGCCGTTCTTCGTTGTCGGGTTTTCATAGAGTTTTCGTCTTTAGACTCAATTCCACTAGCGGTCTTGGGAACCACAGTATTTGCTGGAGGCATATTCAACTCAAGTGGTATCAGTTGTTGTATTGGACGACGTAGTTCTGACGATCGACCCTTTGTAGTACTCGCAACACAGACCTTTGCTGCTCGAACAACACCATCCTTACTTACTATGAGCTCGGTAACTCTTGCCAATTTCCACAAAATTCGAGGGGAAAGATCATTTTTTAACACAACACATCACCGACAGCTATCTTCTCCTTCTGTGCTCCATGAAGTAAGCGGGAAGTCTCTCTGACGCTTAAAAGATATTCCGTTCTCCAACGATTAATAAATTGATCTAACAAACGTTTCTGATATTTCGCCTTTCTGGTTAGAGTTCGATTCGTACTGATGATTTCAAATTGTCGATCACTAGCCGTAAGAGTAAGTTGCCGTCCGTAAATTAATTGAGATGGAGTCAGAGGGTAAGAAATTCCTTCTTGGTCATCATAGATATATGTAAGTGGACGATTGTTAATGGTAGCCTCAATTTCTACCAAAATGGTTCTAAGCGCTTCAAAATCCATTGAGGATCGACCGAGAGTTTTCTTTAAACATCTCTTTGTACTTTGTATCATTCGTTCGTAGAATCCTCCTTGCCAAGGTGCCTTTTCAATGATAAATTCCCAATTGACACCCTTGGAAGCCAGTTCGCGTTGTATGTCAGTTGATCTCAGTATATTAGCAACTTCCCTTGAGGCACTTTTGAAGGTCTTGGCATTGTCTGATATTAGTCTAGACGGCAAACCTCTTCGTGAGACAAACCTTCGGAAAGCTTGCAGAAACGATAGCACAGACAAATAACAAACAAGTTCAAGATGAACCGCTCGAGTGGAGGCACAAGTGAACAAACAGATATATAACTTATCCATTCCTTGATTGTTAGTAGCGTATAAGGGGCCTGCAAAGTCAATACCGGTGTTTGAAAGGAGGCTCTTCGCTTACTCGACTTGATGGCAAACATGCTTCCTTCGCTGCTGGGAAAGCTTTACCTTCGAATTTCTTGCATTTGATACATCCACGCACAACACCCTTGACGCACTCTCGACCACGCAAGATCCAGTATTTTCCTCGAACGCAATTCAGAGTTTCTCTAATTCCTTCGTGGTGTACTATATTGTGACAGTCGCGTATAATTAATTTCGAAAAGGTATGCTTAGGGGGCAACAAAATGGGCTGTTTTGCGCTATCAGGTAACGTAGAGTGGGCAATTCGACCTTCACACCGAATAATCTGATCATCATCGAGAAACAACCCAAGTTGTTGAACTCGTACATTTTTACGACCGGTTCGAATACATTGTAACTCGTCAGAAAACGCAGCTGACTGAATACTTCGTATCCATAATCTCTCAGCTTCGAGTAGCTCATTAGCATTCAACTCAGACGTAACAGAGCATAGTTGCTTTCTTGATTTCTTGATAAACCTTAAAATTTGTGCTGTGACACGAAGTAGTTTGTTCTTCGTACCATATCTATCCTGGTCAATAATCTTCTCCAAGTGGATGCAATTACGGTCAGGAAGCGATGTTAACGTCAAGGAATGTGTTATTGGAAGAGGATTTTGTATTATCTCTGTGTAGCAATGGTCCTCATCCAATTTTGCAGGTTGAAGATCTTCGGGCCAATTTTTTCAGTATCTTGGAGAAACTGCGGACCATTCCACCAGATTCCAGATTGCACAAGTTCACTTCCGGAACACCCACGAGAAGGCAAGTCGGCTGAGTTTATTACCCCAGGGCAATGTCTCCATTTATAACTACTAGTTAACTTTCTGATTTCGTTTACGCGGTTCTGTACATAAGACTTCCACAGTTTATGATTTCGAATCCAACACAATGTGGTAAATGAATCCGTCCATAAGATAATATCAGTGATACATTTTATTGAAGTCAACGCTTTCACAATCGAATCGACTAATCTTGCTAAGGTAGTTGCGCCTAACAATTCAAGTCGTGGTATGGTCTGTCGTTTGATAGGAGCGACTCTTGTCTTGGCTGCTATTAAATTCACTTCAATTTCACCGTTTTTATGTTCCGTTCGTAGATATACAACTGCGGCAAAGGCAAATTCTGATGCATCGCAAAATCCATGTATCTGATGAATCGGAGATGAATCGTATCCACCATGGAAGTAACAACGCGGTACTCGTATGTCACTTAAAGCCCTTAAGTCGTGAACGAGAGAATTCCAACGTGATAAGGCCTTGCCAGACAGATCTTCATCCCAATTACTGCCAGAAGAGCAGAGGGTTTGAAACAACATCTTCATATTGATAGTAAAGGGTGCAAGAAGGCCAATAGGATCGAATATTTTCGCAGATAGCTTTAAAACTGACCTCTTAGTTGCAGGAAGTGATTTTGCATAATGCACTAGCTCGTCAAGATCATAACACAGCTCGTCGCTGTTCTCATCCCAGCTGATTCCTAGAATTTTGATACGGTTCTCTTGAGATGTGGACTTAGGTTGTGGCTCTGTATGAGGCGAAGGGGTTTTACTAACTTGTCTTCCACCATCGTACTTGGTATATGTTTAACATATGATGACCACTTTCATTTTCCACCTCAACAAACGGTCGATCTTCATCATTCGCGATAACATTTCGGACATGTTGCGAGTTTGAATGCCATTTTCGAAGCTTGAATCCTCCCTCGCTCATTAATTTTCGAGATCTATGATAGATGTATAGAGCTTCGTCCTCATTAGAAGCTCCACCAGCGAAATCGTCAACATATAACGACTCGATTAATAAGGAGACTATTTCCGGATCGACATCCTTGTATTTCGAAACGTGGTGACGAATAACAGTAGATAATATTGCAGGACTTGGGGTTAGACCAAATGGTAGGCGTCGGAACTTGTATTCCTTTAGCATCGGTTGAACTTGTTAATATCGTCAAACCAAAGAAACTTCAGCATCTTTCTGTCTTCGGGAGCAATTTGTATTTGATGAAAAGCCTTTTCGATATCAGCAACAAGCCCAATGGGAAGCCTCGAAAGTTTATCATAGTGTCAAATAAAAGTGGAACCAAATTTGGTCCCTTTTCGAGGCAATCATTGAGTGACTGCTCTTCCTTAGTAGCTCTTGCCGAACCATCGAAAACCACGCGAAGTTTTGTAGTTTCCTTATCTTCTCGAAGTACGCCATGATGGGGTAGGAAATAACCGGTTTCATGTGCAACAAGAACTGGGTCAATAATTCCTCTTTTCACTTGATCTTTGATAATTGTATCGTATTCTTGCAATAAGGGTTTATCTTTATCGAGACGAGATTTCAACTGGTGTAATCGTTTCAAACACATACCGTAACAGTCTGATTTTGGAATATATTCCCCTTTCCAAGGTAAGTTCACTTCATATCTCCCTTCATCCTCAAGATATTGTATATTCTTCAGAAACTCCTGATCCTGTGATTCGTTGGATTCTTTGATTCCCATTGATTCGATCTCCCAAAACCGTTTCAAGCATTCATGTAATTTGGGTTCTCTCTTGTCAAGCGGAAACTCCTTTGAAAAAGAGTAATCTTCGATGATTAAATTAACGTTTGACAATTTCGAATTAGTTTCACCATCATTCATCTGTCCAGTGATAATCCAGCCAAATTCACTATTAGCAACAGGACCACCTTCACCTCTTATAATCTCGCCTGTCATGATATCAAAATAATAATCTGCTCCAATTAGAATGTCGATGTTGCTGTCCGTCTGTCGTCCAGAGAGGATATTGGTATCGGAAAGCTGCAACTCCATCAGATGAGGATAATGATTGAGATCAATTGTCGTTGTTAATGGAGAGCAAATATTTGGGAAGCAAAGAGCTGTTATGATTCGATTTCCATTCTTTCCTTTCAGGGACAAATGAACCAAGTCGCATTTTTGCTTTGTGAAATGTTGGTTGCCAAAGGTATTTAAATTAACAACTTCTTTTCTGATGGGAACTAGTCCAAGC
Organism: Xenia sp. Carnegie-2017; assembly: GCF_021976095.1. Taxonomy (NCBI): domain Eukaryota; kingdom Metazoa; phylum Cnidaria; class Anthozoa; order Malacalcyonacea; family Xeniidae; genus Xenia; species Xenia sp. Carnegie-2017. The sequence goes on along the minus strand of NW_025813493.1, from coordinate 3,189,662 downwards.
CGGGTTTTTAATGAATTCGTAACATAAGTGCGCTGACTACCGCTGTCCAAAAGCACGCGAACAGGTATAGGAATGGAACCATTCCCACCATTGGCGTATGTAATAGCTGTTTGCAGAAGAACTTGATTATGCGTTTTTGCCGTATTCGTCGTTAAGTAATTATCTCCATCAATCATAGTAGCTGTGCGAACGTTGTTTCCTTCCTTGGTTTCTGGTAGGTTGTTTCCAGTGGGGAAAGTTTGGGATCATTTGCATTCTTTTGTTGAGGAGGCGTAAAACTTGGCTTAATCACTTCACAAATCGATTGATGATGAGCCCCATGACAACGTCTACAATTCTTCTTTGACTCGCAATTTTTACTGAGATGCCCGATTCGCAGGCATACAAAACAACGATTGTCTCTCCTCAATATACTCTTGCGATCATTCACATCAGTTACTCGATGCCGAAAAGTGTGGCTCTTTACAATAAACACATTGAATATGTTTACCTGAAGTATTTTGAGTCGAAAAGGCGTTCACCGTAGGTATTCTGGGTGTTTGGTGCTGACCTCAGAATTTTTCCATGCTGTGGCTGTGGACTTGATTGCACTCCTTCACTTATCTCCCGTGCCTCGATCTCAGTCTTGATTGTATCCAACAACTCATCAATTTTCCAAACGTCTCCCGACGATTTTCGGGCAATTTGTAGACGAATGTCACTAGGTAATTTAGTCATGATAATCGGGATAAGCATACTACCATATTGTTCAGAAGAAACGCCAAGACTCGATAATCCTCGTACATGAACGCTTACTTTATCGTATATGTATCTTACTTGGCTAGTTCTACCGTTGGCACAAGCTTGAATCTTTAAAATTTCATCCATGTGAGCTGCTATGGTTTGCTGGGTTTTCCCGAAGCGATCGTTCAAGATTTTTACAGCAGAGTCGTAATTGGCATTAGTTAATGTTAGACCTTTAATGGCCCTCGCTGCGTTTCCCTCGAGAAGCGATTTCAGATAGTTGAATTTGTTTACCTTCGAAATGTTTGGATTACTGTGAATCGCAGAATCATACAGATCCCAAAACGAACTCCACTCCGTAACCTTGCCACCATATTTCGGAAGCTCCAGCTTAGGAAGCTTCGGCATATTTGACTTAAATTGAACCGTCGTCGTAGTGTTGTCACTCGTTACATTTCCTTCGTTTACAATTTCGATCGTCGCTTGATTACTTGAACCTTCGATTAAACCATAGTTTTCCGTCGCATTTGCCAAATTTTCGTTAGAATTCTCGATACTTTCGTTTTGGCCAGGGTTTGACATGTTCGTCAAATTCGAGTTAGATATGGTATCGTTGACATTCGTATCAACGAGACTGTCATTCTTAGCGCATTTAATATACCTTTCGATTTTTCGTTTTATACTCATAACTCTATCCGAAATTTCGGCCGAGTCCTCGATTTCACCTTGTATTTCATTAACATCACACGTGTTCAATATTTCTTCGTCGAGTTCACTTAATATTTTTAGTTTCCTTTCGAGTTGTTGTGCGATGATTTCGCTACGTTCTACAAGGTCATCATGTGGTGGCTGTGATAACAATTCAACTGACTCTTTCTCGAGTTTTGTACACACTCCGCGATGTCCTCTTCTTCTAGCACGAAGCCTTTCCAGTTTTTCCTTGTCTTCAGTCGACATTTTCGTAAGAAACGAATATGGGCGACTTTATTTCGTTAAAGCGGCCCCACGTTGGGCGCCATGTCATGCACGTTGCATGATAAGATCATTATTTTTTACAACGAAGTCGTCAAAAGAAAAACACTACATAATTCAACAACAACAACTTCTCGAATTCTTTTATTTTCAACAACAACTCCTCCCTTCTGTGATAATCCCAAAGTGTCAATCACGTGAAATGCACGCGCTACGTCACAACAAAACAAAATAAAAACAACTGTTCATCACAGATTTAGCAGTATCCATTGACAATTCTATTTTCATCGTTTGATTAGGATTCAGCAAAACGTGTGTTAAAATGTACGTATGCTGTATGTTGTTGATGTTAAAAACTAACAATGTTTTGGATAGTGCTTGACATTGGTTGTTGTAGGGTCGCCTTAATTTAAAAACTTTACATCAGCTACTTTCTTTTTGAAGAAACACGTAGTTATTTAAATGCACTTGTTGAACTGATTGGAGACTTAGCAGCGTGGAGCGCCGTATACGTCAGAGGAAATTACTTTTTACGTCATATCATCAAAAAATTTGAGCTTGCTGTTTACAAAGTTAAAGTTATGTTCAATGGTTTATATTACACAGCATGGCATTTAAAAACAATAAAAAAACACGCACAATTTTGTTTTCTCGATAATTTTGAAAGTCATATGGAATGCAATCCAACCAATATCATTCGTAATAAATTAAATAATTTGAACCCGAGAGTATCGTTACATGTTTGTGGATGTAGATAGTCCAAGCTAGTAGAGTCCTGAGGAAGACTATTGTTCTTGATGTTAATTGACGTTTTGACAACCGTATAGTGGTAAGCCATTTCAGTTTTTAGCCTGAATAGTCGGCTAATGAAGATCAAGAAGGTTACCAGTCAAATGAGAATAGGAATTTGAGTATGTTGATCATCAGCACTAACCAAGCATCAACAGTTGATGACGAACCATGGTGTGCCATTCTACAATAATGAGTTAAAAATAAGAGTAACGTTGACAGATGTTTTGTAATTAAAGTGATGCAAGGTTGGATCAGCGCCCACTGTCAAAATAAATTATAAATGAATTCGATCAAGCTATACGTAAGTATGTTTGTTTAAATAAAGTGCAACGTTACAATAATTCGACGTCCACCGTAAGAAAAACCGGCTACCACTTTCAAATGTGCTCTACGGACAAGTTTTTTTTTCAATAATACGTTTTGAACCATTACAAAAGTTTCGTCAAAATAAAACTTTCATTATATATATTTGTTATGACTGAATATGTAAGAGCACCTAGATCCAATCAGACGTTAACATGCATGTTCTCTTTTACATAGTAGCCATGCCAACATACCAAGCTTCATTGCATTCAAGATTTACTTGAATACAATTAACTCGTGTAACGCTAATGAAACACTTATTTGCAAGAGAAAAACAATTTGTAATTATGGAAAGTGTAAGTTATACACATAATCTAAACATAAGTTATAAGCTGGGTGCTTAGAACTTCAAGTGTATGTATATAAGAGCCTGTTCATATGAGCCGAGCTGGCCCGCTTTACCGAGCTAGCCCGGCAGTAGCAAGATCTCACCTCTTTTAGTATTTACATATAATTTTAAATTTGATTCATATGAGCGAAGGGCTAGCCCGTTTTGCCGGGATGTCCCTTAAACGAGGCAAGATCTCGGCATAAAATGGGTTCACGTGAATGCACAAGACGGGCTAGACTGGCATGCCGAATTAAACATCGTATTAGTGCGCATGCTCATAAAATTCATTGCGATGCAAAAGATAGGGCAAGCAAAAGAACAACTTTCGGTGGACTATAGACTAATAAATAACATCATTGAGTTTCTTTCAGCTTATAAAAGTAACATAAAGTATCGGGATTTGGACTTTTATGCGGCGTGCGTAAATAACTGTTACTGTACATTGTTGGGCTAGCACGCCTCATGTAAATAAAATAATAGACTGGTCCGGCAAAGTCGGCCAGCCGGCTCATATGAACACGCCCTAAACTATATTATGTCACCGACCAACGAAAAAGCAAATTTTACCATTTTATGATATGTGATCGATATCCACAAGTTTGGAGTGAGGACAAGATCATAAAAGCGCTATTTATGTATGTGAGTATTCATGAAGAATAGGTTGGTTTCAGCTGATAATAAAAGAGTTTAATTATTTGAGATTTAGACAGTAGCCATTTTATGCTCGAAGTTTCGTCCAATGAATTTGCACTATTACAAGTTCTGCTTGACTATGCAATGTTTAAAAGACGAATTTTGCGCCACTATTTTATTGTATATAGTCAAACCTTGATGTAAATCAACTTGCACAAAAGATTTCTTTTTCTTTAGTATGAAAAGCAATTTTACTATTTATAAGGAACAACAGACACAACAGTTTGTCTACAATTTCAAACTGACAATATTGCATCATATGTTTGGAATTTGTAGTTAATTACACATCCTGTTGTTTACTTATTTGATATTTTGTTGTATAAAATACAACAAATTTACAAAGTATATAAATTTCTGTGCCTAAAACTCAACCCAGCTGTTTTCCTGTCCACAAGTGATATGTATTCTTGTTTTCACATTCTGTCTCAGCACTCAATTAAATTAAGTAATTTATTCATACACGACTTAAAAGAAACCTTTAAAACGTGGCACTCGATACAGATCATTCTCAAATATAGCTATATTTTGTGTACTTACTTTTGATGCAGTAAAATTGATTACAAGCTGTATTTCGCCGTTGACCATTCTTAAAACAATTTACGTTGCAGCTATATTGAACCAAACTGGCAATAATTCCCCCCAGCTGTCTCCAGTATAAAAATTATAAAAATAAAAGTCTATTATCCCGAACAGCAATTTTATTGTTAATATCAACTTTCCACGTACATTGAAGGAAATTGTTGTGTCATAACAAACAACACATGCAATTACGAACATGTTAACGTTATCAACACGAATTTTTGAAACTTCTACTTTAAAATAATAAATGTGCAGGACATTATTTTTTGAACGTGGCCAAAATGAGAAAAATGTTTTATTTCAGTTCGTATCGCCAGCATACTCATGTAATCCTGCTGTCGATCTCTCTGTGTTTATACTCACGGTAAAAACAATGAATTTATATAGACATAAATAAGGATGATGAAAAGCTGGACTAAAACTTGAGAACTAAAAAACTAAACATCACTTGAAACATAGCCACCATCAAGGTATGTAGCTATAAACTTCTACCTCACAAATTGACCGAAATTATCCATTTCTAAAAGTAGCTTGTGTTGATGTTCTCATTTTTGGTTTCAGCAAGCTATTGACATTGATAATTAATTCATTCTTTAGTTTCAAAGGAACCGTAATAAACACAAACGTGGCAATTATAAATATATACTTTATAAAGATATTAGTTGAAGTAATGTCAGTTGTTGTATATTCAGTAGTGTACAACATGTCTTTTTATTTATGTTTGTACGCTCATGCCTTATTTAAATCGTGATCTTTTAGAGAACCTGACATCGATGATCTAATTTGAATTAGTTGAATATGCCAGTATTGTATCGATTCTCTTGGCCTTTGCAAGCAACACGACAATTCTACAAGACGTTTAATAAGAACTTGTATTTTCAAAGTGATTAACAAATCATTCCTCTTTAAAACTGGGATATTTTCCTCTGCTGCATGATGTTACGTTCTGACAAAAATCTTCAACTCTAGTCCCACTGATATTCACAACGTTTCTGAAGATTGCAGAGCGAGCATTCTGGGTACAATAGCTGGGTACTGCAATATAAAATTAATACGCATGCGCATCATTGCTTTTCTTTTTAGCGCGCTTTGTCAACGAGAACGACGCTGACTATTTTTCCTCTAAATTACTCATTTCATTCCTAACGATTCGGAGATGACTTTAATCCACTAAGAGAACGATAAACTGTTTCAGCAATGTGATTATTTTCTTCAACATTTATAATTTTGATTGGGTGTTGTAATGTTGTTTTATTTATTTTGCTATTGGTAGAGGATAATTAAGCCACTGATATGTAAACTAAACTGGACTATTTATCCACGTACATATATAGTAGGCTATGTGAACAAAAACGCTTCTCCACACGGCATTGAAACTATTGAAGCCAAATTAACCCATCGAGTCAAGAAATTGTTGACAAACAAAAGAAAAAACAAGCGAAATATTACCACCGTTGCAGCAAGCCATTAATAGATCTCAACCCAGGAGAAACAGTGCGTATACGACCAGACCAGACGTGCAGGACATGAAGGAAAGGAGTGTGTAACCAGAAGTTTGCACCCAGGTCGTACCAAGTTATTTCGGAAGGCTGAATATGAAGACGGAACAGAAGACATCTGGCGTCCGTTAAAGAAAGGGTAAGATTGATAAAGAGCGTACCGAGGAAGAAAATGAACAATCTGAGTCCGAAGACCCAAATGAGCAACCGGTGCAGCCAAGTTCTCTACGCAAGACACGTCCACAAATGTTGGTATAGAAACCAATTAGGCACGACCAGAAACCAACACATCGGATGCCTCAGTCAAAAGAAAATTTTCTATAGGACGTACATTACAATGAACGTTCTACATGTGATTACCAATTTTTATGAAAACTACTCTTTCGTCCTTCAAATTGTAACCTTGTTTTGTTCCTTATGAGGAGATAGATGTAACGATATAAATTATCAAACATAGTACACCGGGCCTTTTAACGGGATGTACTGTTTGTGGCGAGATTCTAGTGTCTTCTAAATTGTGTAAGTTTTCCTAGGACTACGTGCAATGATGGGGCTAAAACGTCGGTCCTTGGTGAGTCCTAGGTCAAGCTTGATGTATTTACACTGGAGGCCTAGTCAGTCCTTGGTAAGTTACGAGACCGCAGTGTAAACGCGGTTTATATATGGTGTGCAACCATTCTCTTTGGAAGGAACAAGATTGCTGACGAGCCAGATAATAAACAATTGTTTGGATGAGGTTGAGCATGATATCAAAAATTATTCAGACCAAGGTCAATGTTATCTGCAGAAGCAAAGCTGAGGTAGAATACGTTGCCGAGGTCTGAATAATTTTTAAAATCATAACTACGAAAGCCAAGTTCAATAATTGTTTTATTATTCACTTTAACTAACTGAAATATTATTAACACATATCAATATAGAACATTTTTCAAACCTTCGTTAATTTTTTTGTCAGCTGGTTTATTCAAGTTCATCTTGTTTAAATATGTTGTAAGCACGTTCAAAGCCATCTTAGCCGCTTTTTTAGTGTTTTCTGGATGCTTCTTGTTTCAAAGCTTTTACATCGTTTTAGAAACTGTGGAAAACATCGCTATGATTTGACTTTTTCGAAACCGGCTCTTAATGACGTCCATAATTGTAGAAACTGTTATTTGTAAATAGACGTCTTACCTACAGATATGTAGAATTATTTGCAGGTAGTTGACCAATCAAAAGCGACATTGCTTAAATAGTGAATAATGATGTAAGATAATTGCATGAAATGCATGATACACCAAGATTGCGTGGAACGAGGTGAAAATATAAAATTATCTACATACAGAGCAACATCTCATTAAAGAAATGAGTGAAAAGACATAACATTAGAATCACATAATTACCTCAATCAGCTCTAATTTTAGCAAAAATATTAGAAAGTTATTATTTCACCACAGTATTTTTAACTATTTTTTCAACGCTTTTTTAAATAATAATGATTATAAAGGATCTTTAAAAGACATAAAAGTTATTTTTTGTTATTATATGTTGAAAGTTTCATTAGAAATAGTGATCAAATTTATGACATTACAGCTTTGGAAATTCTTTATGGTTTTATTTTCATCTCAGTGAACTTTAAGGATTTACCACCTTTCCATTGTCGCCAAGTCACACCTTTGTAATTGTTTTGGTTGCCACTATAGTAGTGTCCATTCAGGTTAGAGTCATAACAATAGTTATCATAACAATACCACCAAGCTCCTTTCCAGTCAGTGGCACAGTTTCCTGCACTTTGATGATTATTTGAATCTTTTGTTGAAAACGCCTTGGCTTTATGACAAGATAATGAATTGCTAGCATTTCCTACAAAAGTAGTACCTTTCAAAGTTCGCATTTTATGCAGTTATAGAATTCTTCTGAACTTGCAGAAACTCTCCCAAAATGGGTTTTATGTCATTGTTAGAAGATTCCTACAGCGGTTTTTTGGGGGGCTTTTGTGAGATTTGCCAATAAGTTTTTTTATTTTATGTAGAAAAGAGGAAGGAATGATGTAAGTGTTAAAATATGTTATATAACACTGAGTTTTCATTTCACATATTCTGGTGCATGTGGGACATCCAACGACAATCACATTATAACATTGCTACCGTTTGTCATAAAGTTGTTATAGCTGACTTATTTAACAATTGCTATAAATCCTGTTTCAAAATGGAATAAATAAATTGCAAAGGTAAATTTGTCAAGACTTTGACTTTGATCCTACTTTCATTTCCCAGAACATTATTTCCACATCCTAGCCTTAACTCATTGCTCTCACTCCTATGTTAAGTAATGAATGGTATTTAATTTTATTATAATAGACCTTAAAATTCTTTATTGACTTGATGATATACCTGTAGTGTTGTCCGAGACTTAATTTACATTTATGTTTTCATTCTTCTATATGTAAATTTATCCACGTATAATTGAATGAATTTCAGTAACGTTTATATATGTATAAATATATTATATTTATTTATACCTATTCTTGAGGTTAAATAGTTGGAATGTTATGAAACAAAAAGAATAATAGCATAATGCTTTAACGAACAACTACAAACAATAATGACCTTATCTAACAACATTTGAAAATTAAACTTCCACTCCTCTTCTTTGTAAACAAGACAAGTCTATTCAAAAGCAGAGAGCCTTAATTACAAGTCCTGAGCTTGTGACCAGTATAGCAGAGTATAATTCTAGGACTAAAAGGAACAGGAGTGGAAGGTTAATTTTGCAAATGTTGTTAGATAATGTCGTTATTGTTTGTAGTTGTTGGATAGAGCATTATGCTATCATTTTTTTATTTATACATATATAAAAAATCTTGGAATGGAAGCCTGAATTTAATATTATATATTACAGGTTTGCATATATTTTATATAAAAGGTTTTAATGTTTATTTAAGTCCACATAATTTAGCAATGTTTCAGGCGCATGCTCATTACTTGTTTACAAAGCTTCAATTGAATTTTCATTTAATCTTAATCATACGGTAAGCACAATCCATGAATGATCTCTTTTGTAAGTCAAAATTGTTGTCGTAGGGTGCAACTTAATGATTCACACAACAAAATGATTTTTATGTTTGTTCAATGTATTTTGTTCGTAATATCAAATTGATTATATTTTTTAAGATCTAACAAGACTTCCGCTCAAAGTCAACCGTTAAAATATCTATGTTTTTCCCAAAATTGCTGACCTGCCCACGCAAACTCGAATCATTACAACGTATAATGCTTATATCAAAAAATGGCTTAGAAATTTGTCCATCAAATGTTTACATTTACTTATTGACTCACCAGAATATGCACCAAGACTCAACTTATATTTATTTGCTTCATTCTCTACAGCAAAATAATCATATTCAGCATATGCTTTGTTTCCTGACCAGTCTCCAAGGTCAACACGAAGTTTATTTCTCCTTGCTGATGTTAGTCTGTATATTTTATCCAATCCAAGCCAGAATTCGCCTTTCAGATCACCAAAACCATTCTTATAATCCCTCCAATCTCGATAAAGTCTACACTTCCATCTTGACGACGTTGAAACACAGTCCAACCTCCACTAGATGTTGTCATATCACAGAAAACATTGAAACTGCCCTGGCCATCTGGATCAATTTCATAAACTCCATTCTTCCTCTTTCCTTTCATGTATAGATCTGCACAGTCTTTTGCCTATAAAATATTATTGAAAAATCTATTGCATTGAACTTCCTACGGGTTATAAATCATTAGGCATCCAAAGAAATTGTTATGAAAAGCTTTCCTACATAGATCCATTGTGCCAAATAGCTGTTCAAAACATTTTAAGATTAAAATAAACATATTTAAAATTGGCACAATTTCATTCTTATCCTCGAAATCGTATGAATTTTAAAATTGCATTCTTTTCTCGAAATCGAATTAAATTCAGTAACCTAAAATAGACACTTGATTGGGCATTTTCTTTTAATTAGTACTTTAAGTCAGATTTTATATAGTTTTGCACAATGCTTATCAGGAAAAAATAAGCGTTAACAATATATTTAAAATTAACACATAATACCCACTTAACAAACATTTTCAAATCAACCACTTTCTTTTTCTTACCAATGCATGAGATTCATAAAAGTCCATTTGCCTTCTGAGGCTAGTTTCTCCATATTTCTGGGTTTTTCTGTTGGTAATTTGGCAGTTTATCTCAAATTCTTTTGCATCAAATAAGAAATTAAAGCCAACACATAGTTTCTGTTGATGACATTTCATGGAACATTCAATGTCATTGTGAACAGCATGAGTTGAAATGATATCTTTTGGTGATAACGTCTCACCTTTAAAACAAAGAACAAAACAGGATCAATTACAAAAGGTGTAAATAATACAAAAAGATAACAAAGTCTATTTTATAGTCAAAAATACAAAAAAGAAATAACAAGATTTATAAAATGCAATGAGTCATGGAGCAAAAGAAAGTGAAAGATTATCTTCGCTCGTCAAAATTAACCAATAAATTATCAACGTTTAAACCTTAGATGGAAACATTTTATATAAATATCATGAAATATAGGGTGATAACACAATGGTAAATATATAATATTTCCCTATAATTTCTACACTGTGTTTCGTATATCACCACTTTTATTGCTCTTGCTTCTGAAGCTTTTGATAAATATTTCCTCAATCATAAAGATTTTTATACAATTTAAATATTAGCCGTCATGTTTAAAGTAAACATATAAGATCAGTACTGTACATTGCCCTTGCTACTCTTAAATAAAAGACCAGCTTCATGGCTGTATAATTTCGGACTTAAAGCTTCATTTGAAAAGCTACTATTACATTTACACTGATGTTGAAAAGAACCATAGCTACAAGTATAGCAGGTAGATTCTTTAATCATGGAATGATTTAAAATTTTAGAAATCATAGCATTACGACTTATTTCTTATGTATAGCAATGAAACACTATTGTGTAAGTATGCCTGAATGTTCAATAAGAATAATTGACTTTATGAGGTCAAATGCAGTGTTCTTAAACAAGTCCCAGCGTATTAATTCTGTCAGCGCAAGCTCCCGTAACTTTGCCTGAAAGAGAAGGTTTTTGTTTTTGGATAAGGGTAGAACTAATCATAAAAGTTTACAACTGATCAAAAAAAACCGTAAAAAATTTTGGCTAGCGTTTATTTTTAGCATCGGCCGACCATTCGCACAGATATTACGTTCATTCAAATTTTAATTATAATAAACCAAAAAAAGAACTCCTTTCATACATTTTGGTTTGTTTTTATTTTATATGTACAAACATGTTTTTAATATCTAACCTCTAGTTCTTTCCTCTTTTCTAGAAATAGGATGACATTGCAGAATTTTTAGAAGTTAACTTCGATGCATCAAAGCTGGAAAATAACACGACAAACATTGCCTCGTCAAATTTATACCGTCCTAACAGCAGTTTTGTTAAGTCTTGGTTTATTCCAAACATTTCATGAGAAGGAAATAGCAAAAAGTTCAAAATATTGATGTGTCCTTGTCGGCTTTCTGATTTAATTGGTAACATACACCAGAAAGGGAAAACAGCCGAAGATCATACTGTAGTCAAAAATTGAAGCTGAGAAGTCTGCCTGCTTCTATTTACTATCTACAGAGATGGACATTTCAAATCTAATTTTGCTTCTGTTTACTATCTACAGAGATGGACATTTCAAATCTAAATTTTTTTAAACTACAGTGTATGTTCATTTTGAAGCAGGCAGACTTATTACTTATTAGCATAGATTCATGACGTTAGACAGAATGTACTAATCTCACATCAGAAGACGCAAAATAATAAATAAGAATCAATGATCTGAAATGTGTTAGAATGCTGTTGAATTGATTTGATAAATGTTAATAAAACAGCAAAATAAATATCATAATTATTTTTTGTGGGTTTGGGAGCTATTACGATAGGAATTGTTGTTCAAATATCAATCAAGATATGGTTTAGAGGTATATATGCATATGTAGATGCTTTTGCAAAAATTTTTACCATGACATAGTGAGGACATTGGGATTATTACTGTTTCATTATTCATGATGATAACTCACACTGTAGGTTTATAATACATCTGCTTACAGGACCCTAATAACGTCATAAAGTGAAAAGTAAAGTACACAAATGTAAAATATTTAAATTCGTATAAAAATTTATATTTTATTTGAAACAAAAAACTTTGGTAAATTTTGCTTCAGTTTTCAGTGTAATGTAATAAGACATATTTAAGGAATCGCTGGATCGATGAAACATTATATAATTGTTCTTATGGTTTTGTCCTTCATCATAAAACAACTTTCAAAACTTCAGAATAAACCAAAACTCAGTATTTCTACAAGTAGATTGCTTTGTTGATTTGAGTGACCACTAGGTAAAATTTTCTTGATACAATATTTGTCGTGTTATCGCTTTGATGGATCCAAGTTTACATTCAGCAACTCTGCAACGTTATCCTATTTCTAAACAAGTGGCTAAGACTAGCATGGAAGCAGGGACGAACTAGAACGTTATTGGGGAGGGTGAATTTATATATCTAGACAACACAGACGTCTCATGTAAATTAAATACATTAATTTCTTTTATTATATGGCTGGTATCATTTCCAGTAAACTAGCGTGCCTTCATTAGCTCAAAATCTGTTTTGTAGGTCCATTTTTGCAAAGAAACGTAAACAAATTTCGTAAAGCAAATATTTATAGAACGCAAAAAGTTAAGCAAAAAACAATGTACGGAACTGAGTCGAGCTACAAGTCTCGGAGTCTTACCTGTTTTATTATTCTTATCAATGACACAATTACATGTATTTTACTAACGATCAAACGTAAAGAATTGAAGGCCAAAACAGCGAGAGCAACAATGCTAGATAGAACGCTTCGTTTTAGATTAGAAAAACATATATGAAAAATACTATCTTCGCTTGTTCAGTTTTGCTAATACATTTTGCCAGAACGGTATAAAATAGAAATGAGAAAGCTTTATTGCAATTAAACAACTACAAATGTAACCTGCAGGTACGCGTTTTAAAACATACTAGTTTTTTACATCCTCCAAAACATTTATTTTATCTTTTACTCTGTAGCTTACCGTTGTCTTTTATCTTCATAAAAAAACTTTGTGAACTTTGACAAGCATTATTCGATGCATTGCAGATAGCAACTAAAAGAAAAACTACAGAAACGCGCATCAACATCTTGCATAAAAGAAAGAAAACACTTTATGTTTGAAAAACGTTTTTGAGAACATTTATATAGCCACCGTCATAAAGAATAATGTATATTTTGTACATGCAGCTGTGTTTGATTTACCTAAATTGCATAAAAAAGCACTTTCCGATATTTTGGGAAAGTTTTAAGGCGATAAAAGCGATTTATATTCAATTCCTAAAGGCGTAAGCTTGTAGAAATATTTTTGCTGGTTGACAATTGATAAATTGGATAAATTGGTGTATTAGTGAACATTATCTTAAAACATTGTTCACACTAATTATATCCTATGTGATAGACAACGCATTAACTTAAAACTACTAAGTTATTAATCATTAAGTACTCATATGTCTTCGTTTCACATATCGTGGTTAATAATTGATTGCTAAAACCACCAGGTCTGTATTAATTAAAACGTAAAACTTTGCAAAATCATTTATAAATAAAGTAACTGTTAAAGACATCTTTAGACGATGTTGTTGTCTTTTGTACTGTAACATACCATTGTCTTTTGTCTTCATAAAACCACTTTGTACGCTTTGACAAGCATTATGTGATGCATTGCAAAAAGCAACTAAAAAAAACTACAGAAACGCGCATCAATATCTTGCATAAAAAAAAAGTAAACACTTTGTGTTTGAAAAACTTTTTTGACAACATTTATATAACCACCATCATGAAGAATAAATTATATTTTGTGCATGCACAGCTGCATGTATGCTTTACTTAGATTGCATAATAAAGCCCTTTGGGGTTTTTTAGGCAATAGAGCTATAAGGCCATAAATGCCGATTTTTCTTTAATTCTATGAGGGGTAGGCTTGTAGAAATATTTCTTTCTTGAAGATAATTGATAAATTGGTGTATTGGTGAACATTATCTTAAAGAATGTACACATTAATTTTACCTATGTGACAAAATATATATAGATGAGTTAGTTAAAACTTAGCTTTTTTATTATTAAGTACCCAAATATGTCTTCCTTTCACAAATTATTGTTAATAATAAATAAAACACCAGGTCTGTATTAATTACAAACGTTTCTAGTTTAAAAATCTTTGCAAAAAACCTCATTCTCAAATTACTGAACTGTTGTACAGACTTCTCCTGTTTTGTTTTTTTCGTTTAAAATTAATTTTGGGCTAAGTACGTACCATATAAAAGGGGTTTTTTACGCGATATCTAGCTATATGATGATGGTGTTAATGTCCGGAAAATGTTTTTATTTCAAATTGGACTGAAATTAAAAAGCTTTTACCCGACAATGACGTGCTGTTTTGATAAGCTTAATGATAAGCTCTTTTACAAAAACATATACGTCAATGTAAGACGTATATGATAGTGCTCAGAACAAACAACAGATGAAGCGTTAAGTAATATATCACTAAAAAGATAAAAGCATTTTAAAGAAAAAATTATCTCACTCTTGAAGTTCTATAGTATTAAAATACATAGAACCTATATGTTTAAAAGAATGTTTCAAAGAATAAAATTTCATTAAAAGAGAGTCTAAAAATGCATGCATATAGCTAATTCATAAGGTGATAAAAGGTTTTATACTTCACAGCGATTATGAAAGAACAACAAAGAAACTCCTATAGCTGGGGAAAATCCTTCAACATAAAGAATTATAATTTTTTAATGATTAGGTTTATCATTTCACGAAAAACATTAAAAAAGAGCAATCACATTTTTCTTTTCGTGAAATTGCAGTTGTGTTGCATACATTTTTTTGCTATTTTTTATTATTCGAAATGTTTAAAGACACCTGTCATCTTCCTTCGTTCATTTTCTTGTCCATTAGCTATAATAACGAAATTAATTTAAATTGAGACAAAATGACAAAGCGTGAATTAAACAATGACATCCAATCATTTTAAAATCATTTGCTATATTGTTTTCACTCACAGTCCTTAACATTAGTCCAGTCTCGAACTTGTGAAACGGGGAAACTGGCAGGAACTTAAACATAAGACTTACTGAACACAAACGAGGTACAAAGAAACGAGACAGAACTAATCACATTGCCGAACATCACCGAATCACAAAGCACAACATTGACTGGGACTCGGCAAAATGCATTACTTACAGTACTGACTATAGACAACGGCTTACATTAGAAAGTTGGTATACCAACTTTGAACAAACCCCCCTGAACAGATAACAGCAATTACCAGCACCTTACAAACGACTTATTCACAATACAAACAAACGATCAACTAAAAACATTACACTTCACATTAATTCACAATGACAATACACAATTGACACCCACACTTTTCCTGTACACACAATACAATGAGGTAAGAACCAGCTAAAAAATACGGCTAACCTGACGTTTACTCCTCATTGAACTCTGAAGATGACTACCGCTAAGGTTGTCGAAACGTCAGTCAACAACAACAAAAACAGTCCTTCTCAGGACTATGCCAAACTGGACGATCTACATTTACAAACATGTAACAGTTATTATATTCAACATGTTTTTTGTTAATTGACCAGTCTCTCAGGTCACCGCAAAGTTTATTTTGCCTTGCTGATGTTAGCGTATTTCATACAATCCAAGCAAGAATTCAGAACTAAGATTATCATAGCCTTGTTTATAGTCATTCTAACCACAATGTTTCTGTTACTGCATTGCTAGAATATAAGTCAAGCGTTAAATATGACATGTACAATTGTTTCTTTGAGATTAAAATGTACAGTAGTGTGCTACTTTAGTAAGAAATCAAAATGGCAAGGTTGTCATTTTCATGTTAACGAAAAACAACAGACAGGAAAATTGAGAACATTTATATAGCCACCATCATGAAGGATAAATTATATTTTGTACATGCACAGCTGCATGTAAACTATTCTTAGATTACATAATAAAGCACTTTGGGATATTTTAGGCAATCTAGCTGTAAGGCCATAAGAGCTGATTTTTCTTTAAATCCAGGAGGCTTAAGCTTGTAGAAATATTTTTTCTTCATGATAATTGATAAATTGTTGTATTGGTGAACATTATCTTAAAACATTGTTCACACTATTTATATCCTATGTGATAGACAACGCATTAAGTTAAAACTACTAAGTTATTAATCATTAAGTACTCAAATATGTCTTCGTTTCACATATCGTGGTTAATAATTGATTGCTAAAACCACCAGGTCTGTATTAATTAAAAACGTAAAAACTTTGCAAAATCATTTAAAATAAAGTAACTGTTAAAGACGTCCTGTTTTGTTTTGTGAGCTAAAATCAATTTTCGCTAAAGTCCCGCCATAATGGGTTTTTAATTACGATATCTACAGCCATAATATATTTGCAATAATGCCCGAAAAGTATTTTTATTGTCAAGTGAATGCAAATTAAAGCTTTTGGGGTACAACAAAGTGCTATTTTTATTATAAATGTTATTTTAATACACAAGTTTAATGATAAGTTCTTTAAAAAAACATCAATTTCAAAGTAAGACGTAGGTGAAAGTGCACAGAACAAACGACAGCTGAAGCAATATATCACTAAAAAAGGCAAACGCATTTTCAAAGAAAATAAATTACTTTTTCTTATAGTTTCATCTGGCTTGTTGTCAAAGAAACGAATTTGTCCCAATATTTTTTACATTAAAGGCTGCGGTGAAGTCAAATGCCTTTAAATAATCTTTTCCACATTAGGTGGTATATTTTTGCTATTTTTCATGATTTTTTTAATAACAGTAAGAAAGTTTTTTGTAGTTCTTTAAAGAAGCATCGACTTTTTCATGTATTTTGAGAAACACTTGTTTATTGTGCTGACTCAACAAGAAAAATCGTTTTCCCTTTGCACAAAGGAAGCCTTAATTGTCATGCTCAGTGTTTTATGGGTAGCTAACATGCTCTAAGTTGTAAGATATACTAAGCAAAATAAGGCATATTCCATTCTTTTATCTTCTATAAAAATATAATGGGATATCATTAAGAGGTAAGCCCAATAATTATATATTTTAAAGCGTGCATTTTTTAAATAAATTTGTAGCATGAAAGTTTTTTCATTGAAGACATTTCTTTGTCGAAGCACATAAGACATCTTCAACAGTCTTAGATACAACAAGCTGAATAAATAATCTAATTAAAAAATTACATTGCATTAAATTACATGATAGGATTAATAGGAATAGTGTTTAATTTTACACATAAGGAAATAATGAAAAATATACGTACATCATGAAACTAACACATGATCAGTGGCGTAGCAAACCTGCAAGTTTCTTCTTGCTATGTAAACAATTTATTGTTCATAATACTATGAATGAATAAAAATGATGCTGATGATAAAAAATTACGTATTATGAATAAATTGAGGGCTGGCTAAGCCACTGCCCATAAAGGAATAAAATTGAAAAAGCATGAAATAAATTTTGGATGTGATGTGAGGAAAAACGAGCGTTTTTTATCTCTCTAACATAAGGATGAAGTCTTGTGTTAATTTTAACGGTAATTTTAACGGTACAAAGAAGCCAATAAAGCAAGTACAATTAATTTCATGACGATCATCTTTGCAAATTTTAATTTAAGAGGAATCAGATATCAATCCTTTGCTTTTATGATTTGTCTTGAAAAACACAACGTGCTATATGAATGTGTAAGTCATGCCATGAAGAATAAAGTATAATAATTACAAAATAACCTTTAAAGAAGGCAGCCCACTAAAGAAGGCAGCTTACAGCATGGTAAAACTAAAAACTGCAGTTATTTATGAAAAGTCATCATGGTTTAATTTTCATTTCACTTGTTTTCACGTTAAAACTAGACCAATACATATTTTACCATTTAGGTTGGAACCATAACAACTTTTATACCACCAAGCACCTTTGAAGGAAGTAGCGCAATTTCTACTATCTTTATCATTATCTGAATCTTTGGTTGAAAACTTCATGTTATTGTGATAGGATAATTGATCCGCAGCAGTTCCTGAAAAGTAGAAATAGTTCTATAGTTTTCTGGTGATTTGTATTTTAAAACGTTAAAACCACTTAAAGTTGGACTAGCTGGCTTGCAGGACCAATTTGTATTCGCATTCATATGAGGCGGCTGGCCAGGCTGAAATGTTGTATTTAATTTCTGCCAACAAACATTGTATTTTGTGGGAAAATTAAATTGTGTTTGACTCAGACATTCAACAATCTGATTGCTACCAGTGAGTTCCACCGATTATTGTAGTGGTATAACATGAAATTTTCAAATTTATTTTCAATTGCACATTATTGTTTTGAAGTTTTTGTCATGTTTAAATAACCAAACAAGACAAGGGAATGCCCAATCTCATCTCTTCCAGCCCTGTTTAGCCGGGCTGGCCCAATTGATGCAGTTATATGAGCCTGTTAGAACCTCGCTTCCTTCAAGCGTATCTCGTCAAGCTGGGCTGGCCCGCTCTTCATATGAACGCAATTTCAAAAAAATTGTAAAATAATATACGAGGCGAGATCTCGGCAAAGCTACCTAGCCGGCATAAGCGGACTGGCCCGTCTCATATGAACTGGTCCTAAGGTACAATCTGTCAACACAATTTGCTATCACAAACACTCATTTTCGTCAATATTTTCTTACCTGTGTATTTTCCAATACTTAATTGATACTTATAATTTTCATCCTTTACAACAAAATCTTCATATTCAGCGTATTTTTTAGTGCCTGACGTGTTTACAAGATCAATTCGAAGTTTATATTTCCTTGCAGATGTTAGTCGATGTATCTTGTCCAATCCAAGCCAGAATTCGGATTTAAGATTACCAAAGCCACGTTTATACTCCGCCCAACCCAGATAAAGTCTGTATTTCCATTTTTATTTGTCTTTGAATAACAGTCCAACCACCACCTGATGACGTCATGTCACAGAAGACCTTAAAGTATCCTTTACCATCAGGATCTACTTCGTATATTCCATTGTGTCTTACACTTTTTCTGTAAAGATCTGAGCAGTCTTTTCCTGATGGTTATAAAAATATTAACTAACACAGAGAAATTAAATGAAAGATATTGTTTTTATTGGACAAATATTACTCCTTACTCGAATCTATAAGTGTCTTTTCTTTTTTTAAAATCATTCTTACCTTTTTCCGAAATATTTGTAAGTTCTTCATTTACCATGTAAAGTGTTTTCAATTTTTTTTCAAGACTTTTTAACTCCGTTTGTAATGTTGCCCTTTGGGCATCAAGTTTTCATTTGTGACGAAAGATCAATCATTTTCAAGTCAACTTTCTTAATTTTTGTTGTAATTTCACTAGTGTATATGTTTGTACTTCTGTCCTATTGATTTTGTGTTGAAGACTTAACTTAAAGATTTGCAGATGTTTGTGCTGGGTTTGAAGATTCTTGTGATATGTTTGAAGTGTTTTATTTGTCCGTCTATTATTGCAATTTGTGATTTCAAAGTTGCATTGTTTTTATCGGATTTTATGGTGCGTTTCAAGTTATGGCTGAATGTTGAGTAGAAATCTTTTAAATAATCTTCCTTTTCGTTTGTTGATCTCACTCTGCAAAAGTAAGAACGGTAAAGTGAGTCATGGAAAAGTTTTTAGATGAAATATTTCACACTATAAATAAGGAATTGAGAAAGATTTATATCCAGTATATACATGACATAGCTAACAACTTACTAAAAAGGTGTAATGTATATAAAGTCTTACTCCTCCCATACACAATTTAAACAAGAAAAACTTGGCTTGAGCTGATTTGAAAAATCCTTAGTTAATCATGTTTGTATACTGCCCCAGGATTGAATGTTAACTACAACTCGACAACTTGTACTAAAAGGTTATTCAAATTTAAAAGAAATACGCCATAGAAGCGTTTCTAACACAGTCTTTTGCGTTCAACAAAGCGCATTAAACATTTCAAGTTCTTAGTTCTTTACACTAAACCATAGCTTACCCTTGAATATTAACAACAATGCAGCTAATCGCCATCAACGCACAAATAAAGCTCACCACTTGTCTTGTTTAAATGTCTTACAAGTAAACACTTCAGGTTGAGTTGAAGATCGAGGCTCTTTATATATGTGTGTTGTCCAGCATAAATAAATTGTGAGGATAAAGAAACTTTGCATATTTATACAGACTAATTTGTTTCAGCAGATAATTGAACTGCTTTAAATAGTTTAAATATGTTGAACAGTTTGCACACATAGCCACAAACTGGACAGTGTTTCAATTTTAAAGTCGATTCACTCAACTTGGAAGAAGTTTACAAAATTGACTCAAACTTTAAATCGGTAGTTTTGAAGGATTTGCAACATAACATTTACTCTTTAATAAACAGGCCTTTATTTATCGTAAAACAACAACACTAGCTGATTAACACAAAATTAATGATTAAAGACTTATTGTGATATTTTGGTAACAAACTAAATGTGGCTGTTAAATACGATGTATTTCACTGATAGCTTGCTCGCGATGTTATAGATTTTTAAGAAAACAATTTAAAAATAAGAAAGACTTATAATAAAAGCACAAGGCATTACAGTTAGCGTTGTGTTTTGCTAAAAAAAGAACCGAGATCTTCAAAAATTTCCAATTAAATGCTCTTCATGACGTCACCGTATAAAGGGAGCAACATCAAAACAAAGCTTGCATTGATATAAAGACTGTTTATTAAAAATTGATGCAATTAAAAAGCATTTAACAGTATCCTTTGACAATTCTAATTTCATCTTTTGAATAGGATCCAGCAAAACGTGTGTTAAAAGCTACGTATGCTGTATGTTGTTGATGTAAAGAAATAACTATGCTTTGAATGGTGCTTGACATTGGTTGCTGTAACCCGAGAAATGTTGTATCTACATAACGAGCATCTCTACATTACACTCGCACTTGAAGTCGTAATTTCACTACAAACTTTTCAATCAAGCAAGTCTTTGGAGGTGGGCGGCAGAATAATTTTTTTTTTTAATAAAAAAAACATTGTTTATGAATAAATGGTCAGTTAATTCGCTTGTCTTTCACTCAAAGTTTATTTGATTGAGGACGTGTCAATATAAAGAAACTTAATAAAATACGAGGCATTTGAATAACCCTTAAGATTTTTTATATAACTCTTTCAAAGAAGTAATATGCTTAAGGTTTCTATATTTACATTATTCTATATTAACCTCTGAGTGAAGAGAATGAGTTCAATCTTGTAATTTAGCTGTGTCATGTCACAAAACAAGAACTTCTTTTGATTCATTCAATACTAGTTAGATCAATAAAAATAAAAAGTTCCTTTTTTGGTTGGTTAACGACGAGGAATTTCCTCTTTTATTTCGGTCAACACTAGGAAAGAATGTCCGTTAAAGGACAAATCCACCTTATGACAACGTCACTATCAAAACTGTATTAGTATGCAAAGGTCACCATAGTTTGAAAATTTTACATCAGCTACTTTCTCTTTAAAGAAACACGTAGCTATTTAAATGCACTTGTTGAACTGATTGGAGACTTAGTAGCGTAGAGCGCCATATACGTCAAAGGAAATTACTTTTTACGTCATATCAACAAAAAAATTTGAGCTAGCTGTTTACAAATTTAAAGTTATGTTCAATGGTCATGTTACACAGCATGGCACTTAAACAATAAAAAAACACGTACAATTTTTTTTCTCGATAGTTTTGAAAGTGATATGGAAGGATATCCAACAAATAGAATTCGTAAAAAATTAAATGGTTTGAGCCCGAGAGTATCGTTACATGTTTGTGGATGTAGATCGTCCAGGTTGGTATAGTCCTGAGAAGGACTGTTGTTGTTTATGCTAGTTTTTAGCCTGAATAGTCGGCTAATGAATATCAAGAAGATTACCAGTCAATTGAGAATAAGAATTTGAGTATGTTGATCATCAGCACTAACCAAGCATCAACAGATGATGACGAGCCATGGCGTGCCATTCTTCAATAATAAGTTAAAAATAAGAGTAACGTTGACAGATGTTTTAATTTCTAAAGAATCTATGTAGTTTGTGGAAAGTACTCTAAAAGCTAAATTTTGACCAGGCATGGTGCAATAAATTTTAAAGTTTTTGTTTCCTGTCGCTCTTATTCAGCTTTATATATGGAAGTCAACATTCTTTGTTTGACACTTCGTTGTCAACGTCGTAAATGTTCAATTATGGATAGCAACAAGAAATGCTTATGCTATTAAGAAATACCAAATGGATGTGACAGATTGTGCATGGAAGCCGTTGAACAACATGAAAATAAAAAATTCTTATAAACATTAGTCCGCGTCTCTAACAATAAAAACAAGGTTGACATTGATATGTAAAACTGTTTGTTTAAAAAATAACAAGTGGCGCAAAATCATTGAAACTTTTGAAACGATATACTTTGCATGATAATTCGAAATTTATCATTAGAACAGTAGCCTAGACAATGAGAATATTTAGACCTTTTGAGCTCAAAGTTGAAAATGAACGCGACCTATATATCCTTATAACCTTCCATGTAAGAAGCGCTCCATAACACAGCAGTATCTGTGGTTCCAGTTCAATAATTGCACATTGCATAATTATATCTGGCATCTACCGACCTTGTTAAGATAGGTTTTACGCAAAGATTGCAACTCTTTAAGTTTCTATCAACATGTTGTATGTTTGAGTTACTAACTTCATATTGAAAATAATTAGCTAAAATTTCCTTTTTAATTATGGTTAGGTTTGTGCTAGTTATAAATTCCAGACAAGTTTATAAACAAGAGCTTCCTTTGTTAATTCAGTCATTGAATGATAGCAAAAATTTCCGTTAAGTTTATAAATAAAAACTTCCTCGGTTAATTCAGTCAATGATAGCAAAAATTTCCGTTATGTTTATAAATAAGAACTTCCTCGGTTAATTCAGTCAATGTTAGCAAAAATTTCCGTTAAGTTTATAAATAAAAACTTCCTCGGTTAATTCAGTCAATGATAGCAAAAATTTCCATTAAGTTTATAAATAAGAACTTCCTCGGTTAACTCAGTCAATGTTAGCAAAAATTTGAGTTAAGTTTATAAATTAAAACTTCCTCGGTTAATTCAGTCAATGATAGCAAAAATTTCCGTTAAGTTTATAAATAAGAACTTCATCGGTTAATTCAGTCAATGTTCGCCAAGAATTTCAGTTAAGTTCATGCACAAGAACTTTCTCTTTTAATTCAGTCAATGCTAGCAACGAATTCTGTTAAGTTTATAAGCAAAGACTTCTTCTTCTTACTAGATCCGCCGCAATACTTAGTATACTAAAAACACGCTTCTTGGGATTTTGGAGTCTTGTTTAATGTTTTCGATTTGTTGGTAAACAACACTTTGGAGTGTGTCTAACTCTCGCAAGTCGCGGTTAGATTTATCAGTGTCCTTTGACAATTCTAATTTCATCTTTTGAATAGAATCAAGAAAAACGTGTGTTAAAGAGCACTTATGCTGTATGTTGTTGATATAACGAAATAACTATGCTTTGAATGGTGCTTGACATCGGTTGCTGTAACCCGAGAAATGTTGTATCTACATAACGAGCATCTCTACATTACACTCGCACTTGAAGTCGTAATTTCACTACAAACTTTTCAATGAAGCAAGTCTTTGGAGGTGGGTGGCAGAATAATCTCTTTTTAAATAAAAAGAACATTGTTTACGAATAAATGGTCAGTTAATTTGTTTGTCTTTCACTCAAAGTTTATTTGATTGAGGACGTGTTAATATAAAGAAACTTAATAAAATACGAGGCATTTGAATAACCCTTTAAAATTTTTATATAATTCTTTCAAAGTAATATGCTTAGGGAATTCTATATTTCTATTATTCTATATTAACTCTGAGTGAAGAAATGAGTTAATAACTTCATACTTGAAACAATTAGCTAAGAATTTCCTTTTTTAAGTATAGTTAGGTTTGTGCTAGTTATAAATTCCCAACAAGTTTATAAACAAGAACTTCCTTTGTTAATACAGTCAATGATAGCAAAAATTTCCGTTAAGTTTGTAAATAAGAACTTCCTCGGTTAATTCAGTCAATGTTTGCAAAAATTTCCGTTAAGTTTATAAATAAGAACTTCCTCGGTTAATTCAGTCAATGTTTGCAAAATTTCCGTTAAGTTTATAAATAAGAACTTCAGTTAATTCAGTGAATGTTAGCAAAAATTCCGTTAAGTTTATAAACAAGAACTTCCTTTGTTAATTCAGTCAATGATAGCAAAATTTCCGTTAAGTTTATAAATAAGAACTTCCTTTGTTAATTCAGTCAATGATAGCAAAAATTTCCGTTAAGTTTATAAATAAGAACTTCCTTTGTTAATTCAGTCAATGATAGCAAAAATTTCCGTTAAGTTTATAAATAAGAACTTCCTCGGTTAATTCAGTCAATGATAGCAAAAATTTCCGTTAAGTTTATAAATAAGAACTTCCTCGGTAAATTCAGTCAATGTTAGCCAAGAATTTCAGTTAAGTTCATGTACAGAACTTCCTCGTTTAATTCAGTCAATGCTAGCAAAATTCTGAATTTGAGAATAATGACAAAATCATTGTTCTCAAACCTGACAAAGAGCAATGGTGTAGTCATTATGGATCGTCAGGTATACATTAACTCTTGCCTCACTATAATTAACAATTTATCTAAGTTCAAACCACTCGATCATGATCCTACAATTTCCCGTGAAGCAAAGTTACAACGACTGCTACGTAACTTAAAGAAAAGAACGCTATTAACGAAAAATCATTTCAAGAAATGTACCCTAGAGGGTTCACAGCCAAGCTCGATTATATGGTTTACCTAAACTTCATAAATTAAACAATATCAATGACATACCTCCTATCAGACCTATAAATTCTTCAATCAATTCGTATAACTACAAATTAGCCAAATACCTCAGCTCTTTACTCCAACCCCTAATACCTAATGACCATTCTGCTAAAGATTCTTTTAGTTTTGTCGATGATTTTTTATCTTTTAACACTAACGCTCCACATGACAAATTCTTTTATTTCTTTTGACGTTGAAAGCCTTTTACCAACATACCACTGAGGAAACCATAGACATTGCTATTGATTTAATTTTTACCAACAACCCTACATTCAAAATGAACAGAACAGAACTAAAACTATTGTTTAACATCGCTACGGCCGAGACTCATTTTTATTTAACGGTAAGTACTACGACCAAATTGACGGGAGTAAGTATGGGCTCACCCTTGGCACCCATTTTAGCCAACATTTTCATGGGTTTTCACGAACAGAAACTGGTTAAATAACTACGCAACAACAAACCTTTATTTTACCGCAGATACGTTGACGACATTTTTTATTTTCATAACAAAGACGAAGCATTACTCTTTTACGAATACATCAACAAACAACATCAAAACATAAACTTTACATACGAAACCGAACAAGACAATCAGTTGCCCTTTCTTGACATCTTACTAACTAAATCACATGAAAACTGTATGACCTCTACGTACCACAAACCAACATATACAGGACTACTGACTAACTTTTTAGTTTCACACCATTAAATTACAAAATTGGACTGATACGACACTTTGACCGACAGAGCACGGAAACTTAACAACACAGACATCGGCTTTCAACGTGATTTAAAGAAACTAATATTCACTCTCAACGTAATTCTTTTCCTTTTCATTTCATCAACAACACTATACAACACTATTTGGACAACAAGATAGCACTGACTCATCTAACGCCACAACTAACACTAACGATATACAACAACATGACAATAAACGTTATTTCAAACTACCCATAGGTGATTACTCACGGCACACACAACGCAAACTCACACAAATCATTAAACGCTACTGCACTGGCAGTGACGTTAAACTTATTTTCACATCTTTTTTAAAATAAAATCTTTATTTTCGTTTAAAGACCCACTTCCCGAACTTTCCAAATCTATGGTAGTTTATCAATTTTCATGTGCGGGATGTAATTCCCACTATATTGGGTGAAACTTCTCGCCAATTATCTACCAGGATAAGGAACATACTCCACACAGACAAAAAACTCCACTATCTACAAACATCTTCAAGCCTCTCCTTCATGTAAAACAAATTCTCACCTTCCTGTTTTAAAATCATCGACACTGATCAATCCACTTTCACTCAAAATCAAAGGAAGCTCTACACATTAATAAAACTAATCCCGATTTAAATATCAAGTTCACCACTACAACACTATATTTACTTTATAATAATATTTTTGTTTATAAGTTCTTAATACTTATTTTTCTTTTCCTTTTTGTAAATATTTTTATATTTAGTAACTGAATCATAATCCTATTCATTGTAATTAATTTATTCATATCATAGCCGTATCATATTATAACACTAACCATTCACTGAAGATGGCATTCTGATAATGTCGAAACATGTTTGCTCTCAAAAAAATCGTCGTTTTTCTCAAGTGTTTTTTAAAATTCTGTTAAGTTTATAAGCAAAAATTTCTTCTTCTTATTAGATCCGCCGCAATGCTTAGTATACTAAAAACACGCTTCTTGGGATTTTGGAATCTTGTTTAATGTTTTCGATTTGTTGGTATACAACACTTTGGAGTTTGTCTAACTCACGCAAGTCGCGGGTAGGTTGTAAAAACTCTAATTTGCATTGAAAAGTTCGTGCAAAGTTGTTGCTACCTGAGCTCTCGGGAGTCTCTATTTCTATGTATGTTCATTTGAATGTGCTCTTGATGTCAACTGAACAAATCAATCATTCAAGAATCACTTTAGATATATGGTGTTAACTTGAAAATCACAATTTATGACATCGAAGAGCTATATTGCCTATTGTAAAAATTCAAATGCATTGAAAAATGATATACTTACTTAAGCCATGAAACAGCACAATATACATTAGTGGGAAGGTGTAAGTATACTTATAATATACGCATTTTTTAAATCCTGTAATTATAGAGATGCAAGGTTGGATCAGCGCCACAATCACAATAAATTATAAAGGAATTCGTCACGCTATACGTAAGTATGTTGTTGAATAAAGTGCAACGTTAGAATAATTCGACGCCTGCAGTTAGAAAACCGGCTACCACTTTCACAAGTACACGACTGAGTGTTTTTTTGCAATAATAAGTTTTGAACCATTACAAAGTTTCGTCAAAATAAAACTTTGATTATATATATTTGTTATGACTGAATATGTAAGAGCATGTAGATCCAATCAGACTTTAACATGCATGTTCTCTGTTACATAGTAGCCATGCCAACGTACCAAGCTTCATTGCATTCAAGACTTACTTGAATACAATTAACTCGTGTAACGATAATGAAACACTTATTTGCAAGAGAAAAACAATTTGTAATTATGGAAAGTGTAAGTTATACACATAATCTAAACATAAGTTATAAACTGGGTGTTTACAATTTCAAGTGTATGTATACAGGGCCTGTTCATATGAGCCGGGCTGGCCCTTTACCGAGCTAGCCCGGTAGTAGCAAGATCTCACCTCTTTTAGTATTTACATATAATTTCAAATTTGATTCATATGAGCGACAGGCTGGCCGTTTTACCGGGATGTCGCTTAAACGAGGCGGGATCTCGGCATAAACGGGCTCATGTGAATGCACAAGGCAGGCTAGACCGGCATGCCGTGTTAAACATCGTACTAGTGCGCATGCTCATAAAATCAATGCGATGCAAAATACAAGGCAAGCAAAAGAGCAACTTTAGGTGGACCATAGACTAATGCATAACATCATTGAGTTTCTTTCAGCTTATAAAGTAACATAAACAATCGGGTTTGGACTTTTATGCTGCGTGCGTAAATAATTATTTCCGTACTTTGTCGGGCTAGCCCGCCTCATGCGAATCAAATAAAAACTGGCCTAGCAAAGTCAGCCAGCCCAGCACATATGAACAGGCCCTAAACTAATAATAATTCATTATTTATTGACATCACAATTCTTTGACTTAAAGACATCATATATGTCAGAGGTCAATTTACTCAAAACGTACCTTTAACTTTATTGATCAGATGCCTTTATTTTAACAGTCGGCGTTGATCTAACGGCAGTATTGAACAAACAATAGTTTCACTTTATAGAAATTTTTGTGTAGCGCATATCTTATTACGCATGTAATAAGCATAGTGGCAGCCAGTAATTTGCATTTTCTGACCAATAGGAGTGCTAAGGTGGAGTCGCAGCCAGTAATTTAATTAAATATACAGCACAAAGTTACACGGTAAATTGAGACTACTGTTTGTTTCTATAGACCAATTGCATCACGTCATTAACATCCTAGCAATCGTTGCTAAGGCGCATCTGGAGGACAAGCATCAGCACTGACAGGCTGACAGGACATGCACATGTTTTGAATATAGTATGGCAAATTTTTTCCGAAAACCAATAAAGCCAAGAAAGGCTTGCTTTCTGGCTACGCTATCAATTGTTTCTGCAGACAGACTGTAAAGAACAGTAGTAGGTAGCCAATCTTTCAGCATTTATAATTATATGATTTACAAACTTTAGATATATTATGAGTATAACTTACATTCTCCCACCATTGAAGAACTGCTTGTCCTTGGTAAAACTTTTGATATGTCGTTTTCCAATGCATTGAATTTTTACAATAGGCTTGGCCTTCAATCTAATATTTTGTCAGTGTCAAGTTGACAACATATCTAAAGTTGCAGCTATCTGAATAATTCTTCAATGATTAATACTTGATCATTAAGTATAAATGATTTCAACAAAAAACCGCCATAAACTACTTTAAATGTAATATATATGTTAATTTGGATATGTATGATAAACACAAATCATGAAAAGAAAAGCTCTAGTGACATACTTTAATGTTGACAGCAGAGAACTTTGACTCCAAGAGAACATTCAAGTGAGCATACATAGAAATAGAAACTTGTGAATTCAGCGTCCACTTCGTTCAAACAAAATCAACTCTTTTATTTGAACTTTCGTGAGATTTTTCTTTGAGATCATATTAAAGCACCACATATATTGCTCTTGTAAAGCAGTTAAATATGATTGGGGTGTTGCGATTGTGGTTGTGTTTAGGGGTTTTATATTCTTGAATTGCAACAAACCTCCAGGGACTTATCCAACAATGTGGCTCACCCAAGATGGCTGATGCCCACAATAGCACTAGTTAAATGCTTTTAAACGTGTAACTGTGTAAGCATTAGTAATGTGAAAACTCATTTCATGTCCAAGAAGACGAAAACAGTCACATTACAAACTCAAAAAGCCGCAGTCGTTTTGAGTATGATTTAATTACATCAACTTCATTTAGATAAACATGTTAGAAACTCATATTTCATCAACATCATTGATTGAAACAATATTTTTTAATATTTCATGCAATGATTACAGTTTTGTTGACTTCTATCTATAACAATTTTTTTGCACATTTTCTCATAGTAAACAACGAGTGTAAATGTTTAAGACATATTACATGACGTATTTTGATATTGATCATTGTCATGAAATCATAAATATTTATGAAAATTCTTCATGATTTGATTTTCATTTCACTGGTTTTCACGTTATTAAAACCAAGCCAAGCAAGATTTTTACCATTTAGGTTGCTATAATAACAATATTATACCACCAAGCACCTTGCCAGTAAGCAGCGCAGCTTCCTTCATATTGTCATTATCAGAATCTTTTGTTGAAAACGCCGTGTCTTTATGATAGTTCAATGCATCCTAACATTTCCTGAAAAGTAGTATAGCTCTTGAGCTCTGTCGTGATTGTATTTTAAAGTACACATGAACACATTTCGGTGTTAATTATTCTGATAGATCTTAAAAAATATTCAGAAAATTCTAAATTTCATTTTGGCTATTTAAATTTCGGTGTTTCGATGGCCTGATTTAAACACAGGACTCGACCAAAAAGAGAACTCATTGAATTTATGTTATGTATAAATTTCTTAGTCCAGGCTTACAATTTTACATGCTTTACAAGAAAAAATCTTTTCATCTCACGGAAAATTACAAATATACCGTTTTTTTGCGCTGTGATGCTTGCGCCATTCCTTCCTTGGTTATATATAAAGACAAAAAAAAAGAAATTCTACGTAAAAGTGCTTAAATACGAGCTGTACTTGTAGATAATATTCAGACAATCGTTCATCTTTCGCAGGAAATTAAATTTATCTTTTAAAATTAATCTTGACAATGTATGGTGAATTTTTTAGCTGTAAAGGTGGTATCTTTGTTGTGATTGACATTCTTTACGATTATTAGCAACGGAAACTTAAATATTTCTTACCCCTTTTGCAGGTGCCAAGGTCTTTATGCAAAAGCAAACTTTGATTTAAATAATTTAAAAGCCTAAAGCAGTGTTTCAACAAGACAAAAATACTTTTTTCATAATGTATCACTGTTTGTTAAGCTCTATTATGAGTTTAGAAGTAAAGAAATACACAAAAATGCATTTTTCCAGTGTATGATCCAGTGTAATGATATGATCCAGTGTAATGACGCCAAGGCGCGAAACTTTATAAGATTATTCAACTACATAATGAAAATCATGTTAAAACCACGAGAAGTTAAACTTGAATCCTAACTTCATTAGTATTTTCTCTGATAGCATAATTTTTAATTTTGTAAATATGCATTAAAGATGACCTTTAAGCGAAAATCTAAAAGGTAAGAATTCTAAAATTTGTCACTTGATTCCAATTTGTACTATCAATACTATGGTATGGCATATGGGTGAAACATGTTTTACTGTTGGTTGACAATATTGGTGATTAATAATGCAGGGACGATTTTCATATTAGAATTTATAATTTTTATTGCCTATTATGTTATATTTTTTAGATGTTGATCGTCCAGCTTTGTGCAGTCCTGAAAAGAATTCTTGGTGTTGGTGTGTTACTTGACTCTGATGATCAAAGGATGTCAAAATATCAATCATTAACAACACCAACAGTCTTTTTCAGGACTGCTCTAACTTGAAGATCTACATCTACAAGCATTTAGCTTTACTCATGTTTTATTTTCACCATCATCTCTTGCAGGAAAGGGAGAAAAAATGTTAATTATACTGATATGAGCTCCAATTGTGAAAGTGATGGTAATGTATTGTACATACAGTGATCTCATAGCTACGTAGCTATTAATGAAAATTATAATTGCTCTGTTTTACAGTAAAGTATGTGGTTATACACTCTGGTTTACATAGGTAGGAGAAGGGTACATTTTATATTGTATCAGTTTACATGTACCTACATAGACACTGTTCAAAAAAATACTGATGCAACAAATGTGAATGTAGGCCCCACAATTATTTACTGGCTGCATGATTGATCTAGTGCACTATTAAACATTTTACATTGTTTTACTGTGAAAAAGTTGAGATTATTAATTTGGTAGATATGCAATAAATATATACTGGGATCCATACTTTACTTCCTTTTCAATGTCATGCCTGAATGTTCTATAGATTTCTCTTGTTTTAAATTGCTAAGTTTTTGTATTTATGACTTCATGATATGTTTCAGATGATTTTGAAGTTGATTTTGAACCACAAACAAAGAAGGCGAAGCATAAAGAGAAGGAAATGAACAAAGAGAAGAAAGGCGAGAGAAGGTGTGACCAAAAATAGATTTTTAATTTTGGGTAAAGGGCATCATGCTGTTTTACACAGGTATTATAGTAGATCTCTAATCCTTTATAAGCCTTTGTTTTGCCTTGTGTAATCCAATGTACACACTAATTTCTTCAATGTGTGATACAACAACGTCATGAGATTTTTTCTATTGTAAGGCCTTCCGTTCGTGAAAAGTTGTACCAAAGAGATATAGAAAAAGCAATTGAAATGTCACTAATAAATACACCTTATGACAGAAAGGATAATGATGTTGGACAAAATGAAAGCAGTCATATCAAAATAAATAGTGAAGGTATCGGTATGTAAAATTATAAATGAAACTGTGAAAAGTGATTACATCATGATTACAGACATCATGAAAGAGGAAAAAGGTTGGGAAGCTGCCCTAATCTACGCAGTAATGAAGTAAATCCAATTCAAACAATGATTTTAGAATTTTAAAGTTTTTCATTGTTAAGCATTATATAATGCTGTCTTACATTGACCTCAAATTCACATTTTAGTAAGACTCTTTTTCCCATCACAAAGCCCTTAATTTTAAACTCATAATGTTTACAGAGTAATCAGTCAAAAGCACAAGTTTTGAAAATGACAACTTTGTTATACTGTACTAAATGAGGACAGAGAAGGATTTTCTCAGAGTTTTATAAACTAGTCACCACTCTTAGTGGTCTGAATTTAACTGTTGAATTTAGGCACATAGTAGCATATATCCATCAATCACACTTATAACTGGGTAGCCTTAAAATTAGGAATGTTTAAAAGTGCGGACATATGAAGGTGTGCATGGATGAAGGTGTGTATGGATGAAGGTGTGTATGTATAAGGGTGGGTATTCATAAAGTTAAAGATGTATCAAGTTGTGGATGCATGAAGGTTTGGATGTATGATGGTGGGAATGTATGAAGGTATGGTGGGGATACATAAAGGTGGAGTGGGGATTTATGAAGGTAGTGATGTATGGATGAAGATAGTGATGTACCTATGAAGATAGTTATGTGTTGCATGTAGTACTACTTTTAATGGCGTGATAAATTTTCTAATTGACTTTTTGCATGGTATTGTAGTGTGTGATTCAAAATGAAAATACATCATCATTATTAGGTAAGATGCAGTACCATGTACATATAATGCTGATTGCTCTCTTACTCATTTAATCTAATTAAGATGATGATGCACGCGACACCTGCGATGCACGTGACACCTGCGATAAGAGTAGTGCTAAAGTGAACAAGATTCATGACAATGATGTCGAAAGTGATTCCAATGAAGAAAATTGTGAACCTAAAGAACGGAAAGAAAATGTCTGGTGGGAGTCATATGTTTTCCGGTAGGCTTTATTTTTGTATTTATAAAAATTATCATTGATTTCAAGTGTCCTATTTGCATATAATGAAATAACCAAAATGCAGTTGGCATGATTATACAATCAAAATATCAAAACAGTTTGATACATACGTAATTGCATTTGCTCGCAGCTTGTCTTTCGTGTTATTCTTATTAGTTTTTCTTCTGACGAGTGCTTATAATAACAAATTTTTGATACACATTTGTTTTAAAAAGAGTCATCCGACTACAAATGCACCCCTGTTGTTGGTACAAAGGAGAAAAAGTCATCACCTATAAATTCTTCCAAAGAGAACTTTGGACATTTGAAAAATGAAGGGAAAATTTCCACATTTTCTTGCGTTGGTACAAAGGAGAAAAAGTCATCACCTATAAATTCTTCTAAAGAGAGCGTTAAGCATATGAAAAATGAGGGGACAATCTCAACATTTTCTTCACCTAAACCGTTTACAAACAAAACCAGCGGTTCTTTTTCTCTTGGCGGTGTTAAAATTAAGAATCCAGGTCCGCCATTACGTGTAGGACTATCAAGAAACCATAAGGTAAAACCACTTCACAATAACGTTACGCTTTCTCTATAACAACTTACTTACACCAAAATATTTTATCTCTGTTTTAATAAAATATGTGAAATGAGTTGTAGGTGATTTGTAAATATTTCAATGTATAATAAACATTGTAATTATACACTAAAAAAAAAACTCAAAATATTTCGTTATGGCCAATTGTTGGAGAGTGTAAAGTCAATCTATAAAAACCACCAACTAAATAGTATTTGGTAAGCCTTCCTCCAGCCATGCTATATACCTATGAAGGATTTTTTAGGCTTTCACGTGATAATTTCACCAAGCAATATGGATACTCTCCCACAGTTCATTCTTGGGATTTTAGTTTTGGACCATAGTTTCCACAGTTCTTACTCTCTACATAGTCACTGACATTTCTTTAGCTGTAACCCACTTCACTAGCTAGTTCGCTTTTGGAGTAGCATCGATCTTTCAACCTCACCAATACCATTCCACGACATTCAACATTGATTCGTGGCTTTGGACGTATAATTCAGTAATTTGTCTAGATTCTTCTTATCCACTAAATAATTTTTCTTTCACTAAGGGCTGTTGGAATGAAGTTCGACTATATATGTCTTAAAGTGAATGGTTTGAACCTGGGAACTCTGAAGATGACTACCGCTAAGGTTGTCGAAACGTCAGTCAACATCAACACGAACAGTCCTTCTTAGGACTTTATTGTCATGGGTGATCTACATCTATAAACATATATATATACGTCAAATGTCATTTGTGACTGTTGTGGGACATCTAACCGTGGTTAAATATGATTAACAACAGAATGTAAATTTGTATTATAGGCTATAACGTCTTCCCAAATAAAATAAGAAAATTGAGCAGTTCTTTTTGACAGTTGAATGGTGAAATTATACCGTCTATTACAAATTGTAAGGGAGAAAGTCGTTTGAAACTTAGTTTTGGCTTGCGCTTGTAGCCAACCATTGTATCATTTGCATATTTAAATTATTGGTTCTCTCTTGCACATTAAGTATATAACTTTCACGCAAATGCCCTCAAGAGCGTTAACTGTACCTCATAAAATGTTTCTACCTTTTTCAAACTTATTTCTGATTCATTTTGTATACAATACGTAATACAATTATATGTCTTTAATACTGGCTCCTTAAACTTATCCATACTAAATTCCATCACTATTGTCTATAAAATGATTTAAAAGTGGCAGATTTCAATTGGCTCGGTTGCCTGTTTGGACCAAAACTCCCCAGTGATCTCAAATATATATGCATGTTCTACTTTGGTTGCTCCTAACAGTCGATTCATTTCAATTGAATTTATAATCCACGTTTAGATATACTAAAAGCATAGAAACCTACATTGTCTTGTATTTTAAGCTTTTGTAAGTTACAAGAAAAATATGCATGTGTATATGTTTTCAAAGTTCCTTTGTCGACGCATCCTTGTAAAAATCTCACTTTTGAAACATGTTTTTCCATATTTGTACATTATCATACATTAGGGCATTGTCAATCGCTTAAAAAATGTTTTGGGATAAAGAAACAACAGTCTCAACCTCAAGGCCAAAATATGTCAAAATGTCATTATACGAAGTTTGCATTTTGTACGGTTCTTGCTCGCTGGGTTAGATTGTGCATCTTCTAAATGTGTTTTTCTGATATGACTCTAGCCAGTCACGTGCTGCTTTCATTGATGAATTCATTGTCCCTGTTCGCCCACGTATGCGACTTTACCTTCTTCGATGGCGTAGAGTCTCTCAGGCAACGCTCCATAGGCCACATTTGCATTGTCGTCCATTGTATCTACCATTATTTGACATGGAAGATTGGTTTATTCATTTAGTGTACTTGAAAGTTCTTAATTTGCATTTTTATTCTTTTAAAAAGCGTAAAATCACGGTATAATATTTCCTGTTCTCTGTTTTCATGGGACATTTCAAATGCCAGGAATAACTGAATACACATGAATAACGGACCAACAACCATAAATTTTCTCTCACAAAAAATTTACATGCCTGATCCTTGAAAGAAAAGTAAAATGTATGCGAGACATGTTTTGAAAATTTCTTGCAAAGAAATCATGTCATAGCAAAATAACATGTAATAAACTTTAATATTCAATGCGAATGACGTAGATACGATAGTGTTAATCACGCTCGTAAAATGACCACTATTGTGTTTGATAGTTTCATCCGTGCCAGCAAATGTTTGTAACGATGGAAAACATCAAGGAAGAAAATTCAGAACATTCTTTACTCTATATAGGCATAGACGTTTTAAAGCATTTTTATATTTAATGAATGCAATCGAACTTACCGTAAAAGGACACCCTTAAGACCAAGACTTGGTGTTCTTTTGTCGGAGGTGTCCGCTTATGAGATGTTTGTTAATTTTTGCATAATTATAAAAAATTTTTTAAATATGACTGTTTTTACAATGTTTTGAAATATGATTATATGCTTGATAACGACTAAAAAGTCCAACATCTGTATAGTGAAACGTTTGAGTCCATAGACGTTATCATATAACAAGTTCATCACGTATATTGTCATTGTACAGACACAATGCTTAAAGTTCACATGACATGAAAAAATTTTCTTTGAGGAACTTAAATGCGCAAACCTGGAGAAGAAACTATAGTGGTTCATGAAGAAAAATGAAGAAGACGAAAGAATTTACATGCATTACAAAACAAAATCTATTTATATAGCGTAATATGTCCATTTGTCGGGATAATTACTAATTCAACCGCTTACAACAGTTTACAATGTTGTTTGTGAATGTTGTTTTGGTATTCACCTCCGCTAACGAAAGGTCGTAAATGTGTCTTCACATAAAAGAGGTCTTGGCTTTTGAGAAGTGTCTAAGTTTCTTGACTGTATACGATTTTTTTCATACTGTATCAACCCTAAATATGGTTTTCAATTATTATTTGGTATATTTATGAATATATAAAAAAATTTTATTCAAGTTGTGTGTTTCTTAGTCAAATGATTTTCGACAGATGAGAGTAGAATTATTACATTAAAGATCAGCCGGTATAAAGACAGTGGAGGTAGTAGGAGAATAGAAGTAAAACATTAGTGATCGAACAGTATAAAGCTAGGACCATGGACGCTATGCTCATCTTTGCTCTCATTTCCCTCTGTTTTTTCAAACTAATAGTTCATTTTCATTCAGTTAAATTCCCTTTATCTCCTCGATAAAAAGCAACTTTTAAATTTATGTATAGTGATTATGAATATGTTAATTAAGGATTGTGCTTGACTCTCAATTAGAATAATATCAATAGGTAAATTGAAGACTTGTTAATAGTATTTTGTCTTTTTAAAATTAAATCCATATGTACGCTATACGTACCTTTTTTCTTAATCTGCCCGTACTCGCACTGTCAGCGGCTAATCACTACGTGAAATGTGGTTGTATCTAACATCTTTTAGTAACATCGGGCATCGCATAATAAGGCCTGTTTCAAGCGTTGAATTTTGCATTTTCTCGAATACAATTTGGCGCTCGCGTTTTGCTCACAACAAAGTCTGGAACGCGATAAAGGAAAGGCGTCGTGTAGTATTATTGAAAGAATAACAATCAACGTTGAATAAGGCTTGCTGCATTTTTCAAAACAAAGTCGAAGTGCTTTTACAACAGAGATTTTTAAAATACGTTGCCTCAGACCAGTTAAAATATACAAAGCATGTTCAATTTTTTATCTTCTTTGCTTAGCTTGCGATATAACATGACAATGCAAGTCTGTAATTGTTTACCGTGTTTAAATTTGAGCTTTGCGCCATATTAAAATATCTATTTTTACCATAGATGTAGTAGTCATAGGTACGTACATATTATATGTGCGCGCGTTGGACAATCATGATTATTCAATATGGCGGCGTCAACAGGGCAAAAGATATGTAGTTTGTATTACAAAAATGAGGGTTTTCGCAGTTCTTGCCATTGTATTGTATCGAAATTTATCCAATCAAAGTTTATTTGAAAAAGGAACATACAGCGATTATTTTAAGCATGTATTTGAGTGAATTCAATAAAAACTCGCGAAGTTATACACCGATAACAGTTTGTGTAAAATGGTCACTTGGTCAATTCCTGCGTTTATTGCCAGAAATATTGTACTTTGTTGACATCTAGCTTTTTCAACTTAAGTAGTGTATCATGCTCTTAAAACAGAACATTCAGACAATTTTACAGGTTCATTTGTCTGCATCGATTTAACATGAACTATTTGCTAATCAGTTCAGTAAAGTTCCAATCAATAAATTGTGAATACGAGGAAACTGATTTTTCATACGAAATTGGTCGTACAGCTGTCGTAAAAATGCAATGGATAAAAGTCATATTACAAAGCGCAGTTTAAATACAGATTGCCTTTAAAGTACTTGCACTGACTTTTCCTTTGCATGCATATTTAATCAGTTTGTATCAGTTTCCTTTTCTTTCGATGAAACAACAGCAACACAGACCTCTCAATAACGTCCATAGATTACTTTGTGATGTTTTTTCTGACGATGTAATTGTTTGGTTCAATAGTCCGTTAAGGATGAATTAATTTCCAGGCATCCAATGCAGTTTTCTTTTGTCGCACCCTCAAAAATAAGACACTGTGTCACACTCAGTTAATGGATGGAATAATAGCTGGCTTAAAGATCTGTTAAAACTAGGAAAGCTTGCTATGTTGTACACTGGGACATTTTTAAATTTTCTTTTCCGAGCCATAAATTATTCAAAGTTTTTCAAAATCGATAACATTCTCCAGTGAATCTATATTGAATGCAAGATAAGATATTCCGTAGAATATCAACTTTATTTGTTGTCTCAAGCTGTTTCGGGAAGTAGAAGAGAAAGTCGGTGGTAATGTATTCTTTAAATGTTCATAAAAGTATTGGCGGAAGCATTTTTTCGATAGCAGCACTATAAACCACCTTGTGACATGCAGTACAAAGTATATAATTAAATCCATCTGTTTTTAAATGACGTGTCATGCTCTATGATATTGTCGTGTTGAACAAGCACTTTGATTAGTCTGCTTGTTGGCATGTTCATAGCTGCTCGATAAAGATAGTTGCATAGGTTGGTTTTTGTAGTAAGTCACTCTTTGAAGTATCTCTTACTTTGCTGGCAAAGTATGAACGCGAAACCAAAAAAACAGTCAATCTTTAACAAAGGAGTTTTGGCCTTATTTTTCAAATAGATTTCTTAGTGTGTTTGTTGTTCAGTTATTTTTCTGCATCAGATCTGTGATTGCATGGTTTGAAGAGAAGTCAATAGATTGAGTGACATTTAAATGTCCACAAAAGGACATTAGCAACGAATTCTTTGTAACAAATAGTTTACATTGCTACATGAAACATATTTTATTAAAATGACCTCTGTCAACTAGTGAAAGTTTAACTCTGTAATATATCAAAACTATTCGGTTGAACAATAGCAAAATTATAATGAAATTTCTTACTTTGCAGAGATCCATACATTGTAAATATAGTCAATTAGAAATTTACAAAACAGCTTTTCAGCTGCTAGAAGAAAAAACTAATTTATTCTCCCACACAAGCAATTTTTAAAATTTAAATATTAAAGCAGCAGGTAAAGCGTTTCTATTGTGCTGCGTAAATGCAAAAAAAATATTATAAGGCATCATGCATAAAGAATTTTCTAAAGTATTTTTGGATGGATGTTAAAGCATAAAAGATGAATAAATTGGGCTCATTGATACCTGACGAAGCAAAATTTATTAGAAACATGATGAATAAAGTACAATCTCTAAAAAGGCGTGTTAGAGCCACATCTACGTCCTATGACTTCTCTAACTGGCTTCTCAAACCTAAAAATTCACAACTCTTGTTGACGTTCGTGACTCAAAGAAGAGAATGAACAATATTATATGCGTGTCTACGTGAGAATTTTAATGCAAATTTAAAGCACGCTAATAAAATTACGTCAATGGAATTAAGCTGTTGAATAATTTAAACATAAAAAAGAATTTTTTTAAGAGGTGTTTATATTTTTTTGCAATCAGTATTAAATATTCCCTGTCACACAATCTGACTCAAAAGCAACGTAACAAAAGAAACATTTCTTTGCAGATTTTTTTCAGAAAGCGTTTTTATTTGGTAGAAACTGAATAAATTTGAGAGAATTTTTTGCATTCAATGACAATGTAATATTTTAAAACAGAATTGTAGAAAATCATTATTATTTTCAGAAAAATTGTTCAAAAGTATAATCTAATGATGTACATTTATACATATTGTACAAGTAATGGGCCCAAATAACTTAGATTTGACATTATGTTAATAAGACACAAACATACGTAGTACATAAAATTTATGATAGAAAAATAAAAAGTATGTGCAAAAACTTTGCTTTTATACATTCGGTGAAAACGAAAAAACACTTACCTGTATGAGGATTGTAACTTATGAAATTGTAAGTCTTACTTTTTCTCTGAAAATGTTTAGGGGGGGGGGGAAGGAGTCGCAACCGTTAATTTTTCTTTTTTTGTCCTTATTTTCCGCACCTTGAGAGAGGAAAGGGAAGTAATACGTTAAAATGAACTAAATTTGTTAAAAACATTAGAAATTAAAATCATGTGAAATGTGATGTATAGAGCTAATTACCTAAGAAACTAACGTTGTTTGAATATGATGTACTTTGGAAAGTTTATGCTAGGTTAAGTAAAAATGGGGTAAATCATATTATAATGAGCTATAGAATTAAACAAAAGTTGCTAATAGACAATACTCCTTTTTTGCTTTATAGTATTTTATCTATAAACGGAAACTAACACCTGCAGTGCACATTTTTCTTTTAGTTTATAGAGACACTTGAAATAGTTGACCAATTTGAATAACGTCAAAATAAACATATTTCTTCCCGGGGTGTTGTTATAAGGAATTAAAATAAATTGGTCTGTTGTTTTCAATGTAAATGGTATTTCTTGGAATTGTTGAAACAATATTTTTGTTGCATATTTTTTCTTACACTAAATTTCTGCAATTACGGCTCTTTATCCAAAATATAATTAAAATCATCAAAATTTGTGTCCCCGCCCACAGAAAAACACTTGTCTTGTGTTGATGTTAAAATTCAAAAAGCCAATATTACTAGCACTTTAGGACAAGACAAATTCTGCTTCAGTTATATTTTTTCTAAGCTGCTGTTTGAGAAGAATAGAAAACAACTCGTCAGACTTCAAAAGAGAAATTTCATTGATAGCCAAATTGCCTCTTCAATGGTAAGTAATGAAAATATAAAGAAAACCTAAAATTCAGAGCCTATCACATAATGCAAAAATAATAGCTCTTATGAATTAAACTTCCTTATCGAGACCATAAATTTCATTTATCATAGTCATGCTTATACGTAATCCAACAGATAATCTAACACAATCTTTATCTTAAAAAATACTTAAAGCATTAAAAAATATTTTTTGTATGTTTTTTTTAAACATTTTCTGTAGTTAAGCGTAGCGCAGCCATGCATCATATATATACATATCTGCTATTTGGTAATTTAACTAATTCAAAATTCTTAAAAAAACTTTCACCGTTTCACAAATCTTTTTATCATTTTATATTTATCCTTATGATGAAAACAAAAACGAATTGATTGATCGCAACTAAAGATAAAGTTCTACTTATTTATATTTATGATTGTCTGGAAATGTATTATATCATATTTCCATTGATACGACAGAGAAAATAGTAGCTACATCAAAAATATTTGAAGCAACCATCATTAAGTATTTTTATTCGAAATACAGATAACAAAAAAATGTTTTTAACTATCATAGACATTTAAGAATTATAAAATATTTGCAAAGTGTTTGACGTTTTTTGAGGAGAATGATAGTGAACTAAAAGTTGAATGTATGTTTGATAAAAAATATTTTATTGGACATAAAAATTAAAATCTAGGAATGAGGGAAATGATAAAGAAAGAGAGGTACATAATTCAACAAATTGAAATGGGGCAAATCATCATCAAACCTCAATACAGAAGCCATTTTAAAGAAAGAAATGCATGCAAAACAAATGATACATTTCTCGTCTCTTGTTTCTTCTGCTACAAATATTCAGTATTGCAAGAATATTTTTGACAGATGGCAAATGCCTTTTAATTATCCGAAACAAAACATTTGAAGAAGTAGGAATTTTTTAATACTGCAAAGTTGCATTCCTCTATTTAGTTCTTTAGACTTTTTACATTAGCAATTCTGTCGAAATGCTCATAAATTTCATTGAATTCAGAACTTATATAATTATGAGAGTCGAACTTCTCTTTACGACTGACAGATGTTGTAAACAGAATATCATGTATATCATGTAAAATGTAAGTCGAAAATTGTGCTCTGAAAATGTTTATGGGGAGGGTCTGCAACCATTAATGTGTCTTTTTTGTCCTTATTTTCTGCATTTTTGAGAGAGGAAAGAGAATGAATACATTGAAATAAACTAAATTCATTAAAAACATGAGAAATTAAAATCATGTGAAATGGGATGCATAAAGATAATTACCTAAGAAACTAGCCTTGTTTGAATTTCATATACTTTAGAAAGTTTTATGTTAGGTTAAGTAAAAAATGGTAGGACATATTATAAGAACTATAAAATTGAACAAAAGTTGCTTATAGACAATACTCCTTTTTTGGCTTAATAGTATCCTATTTATGAGCAGAAACTAACATCTGCAGTGCACATTTTTGTTTTAGTTTATAGAGACACTTGAAATAGTTCACCAATTTGAATAACGTCATCATAAACATATTTTTTCCCGGGTGTTGTTATAAGGAATTAAAATAATTTGGTCTGTTATTTTCAATGTAAATGGTATTTCTTGGAATTGTTGAAACAATATTTTTGTTGCATATTTTTCTGACACTAAATTTCTGCAATTACGGCTCTTTATCCAAAATATAATTAAAATCATC
Source organism: Xenia sp. Carnegie-2017 (assembly GCF_021976095.1). NCBI lineage: Eukaryota > Metazoa > Cnidaria > Anthozoa > Malacalcyonacea > Xeniidae > Xenia > Xenia sp. Carnegie-2017. Next base: position 3,147,083 of record NW_025813493.1, on the reverse strand, counting down.
AAAATTTGTGTCCCCGTCCACAGAAAAGTACTTGTCTTGTGTTGATATCAAAATTCAAAAGCCAATATTACTAGCACTTTAGGACAAGACAGTTTCTGCTTCAGTTATATTTTTCTAAGCTGCTGTTTGAGAAGAATAGAAAACAACTCGTCAGAATTCAAAGAGAAATTTCATTGATAGCCAAATTGCCTCTTCAATGGTAAGCAAAGAAAACATAAAGAAAACCTAAAATTCAGAGCCTATCACATAATGCAAGAACAATAGCTCTTATGGATTTAACTTCCTTATCAAGACCATACATTTCATTTATCATAGTCATGCTTATACGTAATCCAACAGATAATCTAACACAATCTTTATCTTATAAAATACTTAAAGCATTATGAAACATTTTTGTATGTTTTTTTAAACATTTTCTGTAGTTTAGAGTAGCGCAGCTAATCATCATATATACTTAGCTCCCATTTGGTAATTTGACTAGTCTAAAATTTTTTAAAAATCTTTTACCGTTTCGCAAATCTTTTTATCATTTTATGTTTATCCTTATGATGAAAACAAAAACGAATTGATTGATCACAACTAAAGATAAAGTTCTACTTATTTATATTTATGAATGTCTGGAAATATATTATATCATATTTCCAATGATACGCCAGAGAAAATAGTAGCTACATCAAAATATTTGAAGCAACCATCATTAAGTATTTTTTCTAAATAGAGATAACAAAAAATGTTTTTAACTATCATAGACATTTAAGAATAATAAAATATTTGCAAACTGTTTTACGTTTTACATGAGAATGATAGTAAACTAAAACTTGAATGCATGTGTGATAAAGAATATTTGATTGGACATTAAAACTAAGCTTTAGGATTGAGGGAAATGATAAAGAAAGAGAGGTACATAATTCAACAAATTGAAATGGGGCAAATCATCATCAAACATCAATACAGAAGTCATTTTAAAAGCAAGGAATGCATGTAAAACAAATGATACATTTTTCGTCTCTTGTTTCCTTTGCTACAATTATTCAATATTGCAAGAATATTTTTGACAAATGGCAAATGCCTTTTAATTGTCTAAAACAAAATATTTGAAGAAGTAAGAATTATTTAATACTGCAAAGTTGCATTCCTCTATTTAGCTTTTTAGATTTTCTTTACTTTAGCAGTTCTGTCAAAATACTCATAAATTTCATACAATTAAGAATTTATATAATTATGAGAGTCGAACTTCTCTATACGACTGACAGATGTTTTAAAGCACAATATCATGTATTGTTTAACGGCCTCCATTTCTGTAACTAGAAGTCATGTAGTTACAGAGAGGCCAGCGAGTCTGTTAAACACTGCGCAACAGATTATTTGGCATTTAATTTTGCTGGCTTAATTAAGCAACACGTCTTTCCCCTTCATCTGGTAAACTGAGTTAACATGAGCAAATTTGAAATCAATCCATTTTAAATTTTTTCTAAACCGCTCTTGGTGAATTTCATATATTGCGTCATTTCCTTATAGTGGACATTGAAATGTTTTATTTCTTTCTATGCTTTCGTTTCCTAGAAACCTTACATCTATTTATTAAAAACGCGTTCTAGGCGGGTGAACTCTACTTATATGAATTGTTGTAAACATGAGTCTTTATAATGAACAATTTGTCTAATCTATTGCAACAATGTTCAATCATCACAAATTATCTGAAAGCGGACGTGAAAATACTTTTTGGAGAAGGAAGTTAAAATGTTACATAATTATAAAAATCAATACTTGATTTATACATCCAAAGAAAGTTTACGAACAATTAATAAAATTATTATATTGATGATTAGCCTTTCAAAAATAAAGCAAATTTTTTACTACGAAAGCTTTGAAGAAATTAGTAATCGTCCACCTTCTAACAAATAGAAAATAAAGATGATATCAAGCTCAACAAAAGCGTTTCTTGGGACTCTCATAACCCTGTGTATTAGTGGCTAAATAGTAAATGGTAATGACGACATATCAATCTGCAAGAAAAGCTTAGAGACATTAAAAGATAACGTGAAAGAATGGATGCAATCTTGCGTTGATAAAAATGGCAATGACGATAACACAACTGCATGCAAGGAAGTAAAAAAATACAACAAAGAAATGATGAAAATGCAAACAGAAATGTGTTTTTACAAAGGTATAATCGTTAGATTTGACAAATTTTCATAGTTTCTTGTTCATAGCACCAAAACAATATTCAACAAAATAGGTAGAAGTTGTGCAGCCAATCTAATTTCAGTTATTAGTAATATTTCTACAGTGAAAAATTCTTTCTAAAATACTTATTCTGGTCTTTCACAAAATATTATGATCGTAAAGTCTATAAAATTTGCATTTTTAATCCACTCTCATCGTTGTTATTTATAGTTTTTATTATTTATTTAGATGTTTATCCAAAGCCATATTTGATTATTATGAGCTTTGATAAAATATACTCTGTTGATCTTATTACTGGAGATATTCATGTCAGCACTATTAATGGCTCCAGTAAGAATAAATCTGACCATGCATCAAGATATAATGACATAGAAATTGATGTAGTTGAGAATGTGCTTTACTACATTGATGACAAAGACATCAAACGGGGAAATCTTGACTTGGCTAGAAACGAAATTTTTTCGAAAAATGTTTCTGTTCATGATATTACAGTTGACTGGATTGGTCGTCGTATCTTTTACATTGACTCCACGAACATTATCTACCAAATTTATTTGAAAAAGAAAATTAAAAGTGTTATGAGGCTTCAACCAGGCTTACAATTTTCCAGCATTGCATTTGACTCAAAACATGGGTAAGGCGATATTGAAATTCTTTTTATTTACTTGTAAGCGTAAAATTAATAAACTATGTCAATCTATTGGAGGGTTTTCTTAAGTAAGGTAAGAGTTTTGTTTTTAGAGACGGTGTTTTAATTTAATAGAAAAGTTGAATTTTATAAGTCCGTAGTATAGTTTGTTATTTAAAGGTTCAATAATAGAAAAAAATATCGATTTTCCAGGGAAATCAAAATTCGCTTTTTCCCGAGGGAGCGAATATTAAGTATTTTGTTGGCTATAAAGAAACAAACGTCATATAGTCCGACAGATTTTATTAAAATCAACGTCTTTCGGAGAGATTTGGCCAGCAAAATTTTATTGCGTGACTATAAGGCATTTCAAACCAACTGCAATGATGAACACGTTTCGTGTGATTATTCAGCACACATGCAGTAGAAAATAACATGCAGATCCTGAAATTTCAAAATCGACAGCGATATTTATGTTGAGCAACCAAAGAGCTTTGAGAAAAAAGGTAACAACAGAGGGATCAATGTTTATATATGATGAAGTCATTAAATGAAATAAAACAGAGCGGTAGAAACTGAAATAAAATATTAAATAATTACTTTGCACATAAAACTTTAGTCAAATACTCACAGAACCTTGGCTTTCCACAACCTACAAAAAGTAGTACAACTTCACTGTGCAACTTAGTGTTGTACATTTAATTCCATTACTGGCTTAGGCTGGCCACCTAAGAGCGCTTTTCTTTGTCAGAAAATGCAATTTGCTTGACGCCTCCATGGTAATCATATGCTTAATAAGATATGCCCTACACAAAGATTTCAACAAATTGGGAGCATTGTTTATTGCTATACTGTGCTCTTTTGTATACTTTTTGAGGCAGTGTAAGAGATGTGCAACAATCTCATTACGGAATGGCAATAAAGTTTTAAAATATTCACGAATGTGGTGAACGTAAAAAACTTCAACTTTTCGTTTTGTAATGAAGATAAAAAGAACTACACACATTCCAACGTAGTTACATGAAAAATATAAAATGGATTTTAGTTTTCAAAATGTGGCAATTTAAAAACATAATCAATATATCAAGTTTATAGTTTTCAAGCCTTCTTTTAACTTGCATTGAATGGCAGAGTATATTGAAAAGTCAGAGCTGCAAATTAAGTGGCTGCACACTTCCCTTTAATAAATCAATCACACATCCAATCAAATCACCTGAATGGAAAATCATTCCACGACCTTTAGTTCATGCAGTGTTTCTTAGTGTAGCTTAGGCAAACGTTAGGTCTGTAGCTGCTCCACTGATGATGAATCTGAAGATAATAATCATGTGATTAAAAGAAATTGGCTTAAAAGCCTTGTGGAGCGAGAACTTTCTGAATATGTTATAAATAATTTACGACTTTAAAATAATTTCCTCTTCTAACGATTCCTATGAACTCTCCATTCATGAGAGCCTTCTAATCAATAAATACAAGCCTTCACTCTTCGTGCAAGGAGGTTCCATTCCACTTAACCTCTCTTAACTTCACTAAATTTTACTTCCCAACTTCTTTATCATGTAATCCATTTGACACCGCCTCCTTTAGTCGTAATTTAACACCTTTTGTAAATACAATATCTTGTCTTAAAATCTCATTATAAATTATTACTTGCCTGAATATGTCTTGAGTAAGGACGAAACGTCAGTATAAATTCAATTTTACAGCTTTTGGTCTATTTCTATAGCTCTAATTAAAACTTTATGTTAGGCATTAATTGTTATCATATTACAAGAAAAATTAAGTTTCACGAACACAAAAGCCAAAAGAACGGTAATATATACGAGAAAGTTTTAAAGAGTTCGGGGCAAGTGCAATGAACGACAAGAACACATGGACTTTACTGTTACTCAAATGCGTAATACATTTAAGAAATGTATTGAGAATGCAAATATGCTGCGATGATAATCAAAACTGCCAGTTGCATCAAACATTTTCGATAAAGTAAAGGCCATAGTGTTCAAGCAGTTTTGCAGCTTGTCCAATCCAAAGATTCTAAAAACACGAACATGACATGGCGATAGAATCATCATTTTAAATGATACCAATAGCGTTAGCTCCAGTGTCAATCTTTTCTGATTTTTCAGAAAAACAATGAAAAAGATTGACAATTAAAAAGAGAAGGTTAAGATAGTTATAAAAAATCGTTTGTCCAAACAAACTGAAAAAAAGTATCAACAAAAGACAATGTTTTTGAAGCTATAGCTCTTTTAAAGACATTTGTGGACGATGATCCATCCAAGGAGCTGCTAATTTTTATGCAAGATGAAACTGAAAAATTAAGAAAACTTAAAATTGAAATAACAAAGCTTTCTTAATTTTATATCTACGTGAAATGATGCATATCATTTACCAAGACTAAATTTTCAATTCGAACAAAATTTCCACGCATCAGCTATTTTTCAGCATTATCAATTACCAACACAATTCATTCAGCAGCCACTCCAAACTACAGCATTACTCATTCCGACAATAATCGCAAACAATACCAATCATTATAGAAGTTATGTGAATAAAAATAACATATTACATTTATTATTATGTTCTGAGCCTCATGCAATGTTTAATTACTTCATATATTTTAGTTCGGTTTTTATAAGAGAGATTTCAAATGATAAAGGTGATCTTTTCCTGTTAGTTACAATAGCTTTATGTTGCTATATCATCAAATTTTATGAATATGTTCCATTAAACCGTCTGTATATGAAGGTAGTTCTGAATACTTTGACAACATCTTTGTCTAAACTAAAAAGTATTCTATCTTTCCTTTCTTGCACATATTAGCCTGCCAATTGTTTATGTATTTCAGTACGTATAGAGAAACTAATGTACAAAACAAATATTTTTATTAAGGTATCTATTCTTGGCAGAAAGTATAGAACTTTTCTTATGGTTATGGAGCATGACTGCAAATAAACATCATATTCGTTCAGTTTCACTTCAGTCAATAGCACATGATCTAACGCTTGACATGGCTAAAGAGAAGATTTATTGGCGAGTTTCAAACGGAAATATTTTTTCCTATGTTTACTACTCCCAAAATGTAACTGATTTTGGAACTTCACGAGGTCCCATGGCAGTATTTGGGGATTTCATTTATATCATGACTAGTGTTGGACGAAGTGTCGTTATTGTCCATAACACAACAGATCAACGTACGAGACGTAAATATTTTCTTCCTGTAAACAACGCTTATCTTGATTTGGCTGTAGCTATGCACAGTATCACTCCTGACTCAAACGGTAGTTAAATATTTACTTATTTGACATAATAATCTAAGACTTGCAAAACTCCCACGCTAATGTTCATAAAATAGAAAGACGTTAAAAGTTCAAAGTTACATTGCCTTAGTAAACGGTTGTTCTTCCTTCCAAAATTATAAAAATTTGATGAACATTAAGTTCAAAGTGCAAAGTGTCTAATTTGGACATTTTGCCGTTTGTCTATTCTTATCAAACTTCTTGGGTGTTAAATTTAAGTCTTTATTGTTTCTTACATCATTTAAACAATTACTTGGGCTTGAAATCAGTCTTAAATAAAAAATCATGAAAATAGATTGAAGACAAAACGTCCAAATTGAGCATGTTGTGCAGTGAGCTTAATGTTTATCAAATTTCTTAAAATTTCAGTATATTGCAAAACAGAGTTTAAACTTTTAAATCTTTGGATTAAACTAGATTTGAAACTTTTCATTTTCTTTGTGCATGCTGTTCAAATTGAGGCGATTACGAAGTACTCACATGGTTTTGAGATTAATTTTTATTCATTTTACTTTAAATAAACAAGGCAAAGCCATGCCAAAATATATGAGCTTTGACACATTTTGTGAGAACTACTGATGAATTGATAATTTTCTGAACATTTTTCAATTATCTAACTTCTTTAGTATATCCCTTATAGTGTCCCAAACAGCCAGCAAATTTGTTCATACTCTGTAAATTTTCAACATTTATTTAATTGTTTTGTTTTTACGAAATGCGCGAACACCAAAATTACCAACATTGCATAACAAACTTGCTTGCTGGGTACGTCAACGTGGATACTGAGTGACAAATTGTGTTCTTTGAGGAAGAATATGTTTCGTTTAAAATCCCTGGTTGATTTTATTTTTAATTTTATTGATCGATATAGCGACAAGCACTTTTCACTTTCCTTTGTGTGGACCCTACACATACTATCGTAAAATTAATGTAACATTGAACTGCACGTGTATTTTGGAAGGATACTTTGGAGAATGTAACTCGTGCAGGAGAGGTATGGATTTATTACTGTCTTTATCAAGATTTTTTATCACCGATCATGAATAAAGAGCATCTCTGTGCAGTTTTAAAACTTTGTTCTTTGTTGAGAATCCTGAGCTGTTCTCTGTGCTGTTGCTTCTGTGCAAGGAATTTGCTGCATCTACATTTTACATGTAACCACAAAAATAAGGCTCCCAGCCACACATACAACTTCATTATTATCAATACAATCAAGCAGGAAATCAGTAATAAATTTATGAAAAGCTTCAATACACTTAAAACTTCCTCAGCACACAACATTGAAAGTGTATGGTTCTCTAAATGACAATAGCACATGTTAACATTAACACATTTTGAGTTTCTCTACATTAAGGAGGGGGTAGGGCTAGGGTAAGGGTTAAGGTTAAGTTTAACACTCCTCCTGAAGTTAGTAATCTAGCCCTGCTAACCTAGATACACCATATTAGACAGTCTTGAGTTTATAATTGGTTGGCTTTCCTAAACTAAGAATTCTGTAAATACAAACTTTAAAAAGCATTTTGACAGACAGGCTGCCAGACAGGGGCTGCGGAAGTATCTCAAAAGTGGGGGGGCACTGACCGAAAAGGGTATGTGAGTTTGCAGCTTACTGTTTTAGTTTATAACAGATATGCATTGCTTCATGAATCATGATTAAATTTCAAAGTCTGCAAAATATTGGTTGACATTCTTTGAATGCTATGCGTATTCTCTACAGCTCGGCGTGCGTGCTAACAAATTGAACTAAGATGACTACATGAACAATTCTATTAAGTAATGCGATCTCCTTAAAATTTCCAAAAAACATCTAACCTTACGTTCGTTTTTCAGAACAAAGTTCTTAGCTATTAAACGTAAGTCCAGTTCGTCAGTTCTGGCCTTGTTTACATGCATAACAATAAGATTATTGTAGCCTGCTGCCGTCATTGTGCTCCTGAGATGTGTCTTGACAAGCCACTGGCATGAAAAAGATCGTTCTAAAGAGGCTGCACTCATTGGAGCAAGAAGGTAAATCTGCAAGTGTCGAACAACATTAGACATTGCCATGACAATCTGCGATGAGTTATTTTCTTCGGTTGAGAATATTGATGTTATGGTGTCAATTGATGTCACCTTCTTTACTTCTGGAAGTCGCTGCGAGATAACTCCTTCAAGAAGCTTTAACTCCGCCTTCAGCTGGTCAAAGTCGAGGTCATTTTCGTAAAGGTGTTCAACTTCATCATTCAACTCAAACTTACGCCCGTTTGCTGCATTAATGAGCACGGTTTCGATGTTCATCAATACAGAATATGTTTTTTGATCGAAGCGCTCCTGTAGTGAAGCCAAGCACGCACCAATTACTTAGTTGTTTTAGCAACATTCTTCTTCAAGTTTCCTGGGTTTTCTTCAATTCCCTGACCAATATCGCTCCAACATCTCTTCTCGAATCATCAGATAATAAAACTTTCTCAGTCGCCTCTGCGTGAAATTTAGACTGAGAGTGTTTTTAAGTTTTCTCCGCACTTCCTCCAGTCAATGAATTCTCCTAGGAGAAAAGCCTTTTCACCATTATGACTGAAAGTAATAAGGTCTTGACGCATCGCTCTTTTACAGAAGTAACAGGCAATGGTGCCTTTTGTCATGCAGTATGTGCCCCATGTATATTTCAAAATATAGAAGACGGCCAAGTTCGTACATTCGATTATCCTCCTGTACTGGTTCTTTCTAGACGTGTGCTTTATTTCTTCTAGGGTAGGATGGTAAGGATGTCGGCCTGTACAGCACAAACGCTTACAATCGAGTCCTAGCAAACATTCCGTTGACTCAATCTGCATAGGTCCTACCAATAGGGCGGTAGTCGTGGAACTTGGCAAAGACGCATACGTTAGGTTTTGAGAAGGTGTGTGAACTGGCTCGGTCGGTGGCGCGACTAGTATCTCTGAAGACGATGTAGAGTCAGAATCGCCGAATTTTGGTTTGGAATGAGAATGAGGAGATAAACACGTTGATGGAGTTTCTGTAGCTGACGGCAGTGTCAAATTAGACCTAGAGTCGATGTTTTGGTCAACAACGTTCTCTGCTGGAGCACTACTAAAAACTCGTCAGTTTTCGCATCCTTTTAGCTCTTTCTACAAGCTCTTTTCCTTTTCTCGTTTTCGCCTAGCAGCTCTAGGCATGATGATTTTGATTAGAAGTGATTTAAACCGCAAAATTTTCAATTATTATGATTATGAATTGTCAACAGTTTTGTAGGACCAATGGCCTGAAAGACAATACGACGGGAGCAATGCGTTGCCGTAGAATTTATAGTCTCATGTGGATCATAAATTGCGACTTCTCATTGGTTAATTAAGTTACTGGGCGGACGTCTGCGAAGACAACCCCAATCGACAAACGCGATTTTTGATCTATCTGGGTAATCAAGATCAAAACTAAGCTATAGCTGATTTCGCATGATGCCGACAGACTATGTTCTACTCTCGGGGCTACTTGTATCTAAGAAAAACTTCTTCTGTCCAATTTTGCCTAAAACAAGGGCATTTCTATACCATGAAAAGGGCACTTTCATTCCAGAAAAGGGCACATTTTTCCCTGTTGCAAAAGTGGGGGCACTTGCCCCAATGCCCCCGTTCCCTCTGCTTCCAGACCTCCTAGAATGAGTGCACCTCAATAATATTACATCAAATGTCTTCAACCAATGGATTGTAGCTTTATGAACTTATTCCAAGAACAGACAAATATGGCCGTTGTCCGATTACTCAGTAGGCTATGTAGGCTGAAGCTTACATTCCCGCGTTTTAAAAGTCCTGTTCTCTTTAAACATAGTTTTACTCTTTGCCATTCTAGATGAGATAAATGATCAAAATTTCAATAATATATCCTGTTGGAAACTGTACGATATACTATTATAATGCTCTATGTATAGAACTCATAAAGTAGTGAGTTTATCTCGTTCGAAATTTAAATTTATTCTATAATGTTTACACTATGAGTAACAAAACTGAAGCAAAGGCAATGGAGCATGAGAAACGGAAACGTCGTCAAAAGACTGAAATTTTTGGGAGAAAGTTATATCACTTAAAGTCCCACAAATTTTTCTAAGCTTATAGTCCGCGCAATTAGTCATCCGCCGCTTAGTTTGGGTGGTATGCACTGATAATGTTCATTCATACATATCCTGTTAACTTTCGATGTAAGAAAATTAGGTTTTACTATTAAGCATTCACTTCCCTTAAAAACCTAAATAAGCAATATTTTTAAGAGGTACAATAAATAAGGTCAAAAAATGTATGTAAATAATGGGTAATAACGTTTTTCAGTAGATGGCATTAAATTTCTACTGGGTTTAATAAAATTTCAAATGACTTTCTTACTATTCAATTTAACGCTATTAGAGTTAGACTGGAATTTTCTATTCAGACATAGAAAAATTTCATGTAAGCACACATTACAATGAAATTGACTTTATATTCTGAAATTGAGTATATTGCAAAACAGCATCCCCACTTCAAATGTAATTCACAGTAGTCAATAATATCCATATCTTACATGCAATGCTTGTGTTCTGTACGTTTTCAGCCTGTGAAACATGAAACAAGCAATTTTTAACAAATAATAATAATACCTAGTAATGATTTTATTCGCTTAAAAACACTTTTTCACAAAATTCAGTCGTTTATCCTATCATAACATAACCTTGAGAAACTGAATTTTTAACATTTTCAATTTAAATAGCTAAAGATTGCAGTGAGGAACAAAATAATGGCAAGAACGAAAGTGGAGTTTATCAAATTGATCCTGATGGTCAAGGATCTTTTAATGTCTACTGTGACATGACTTCAAATGGTGGTGGCTGGACTGTATTTCAAAGACGCCAGGATGGAAGTGTTAATTTCTATCGTGGGTGGAATGACTATAAAGAAGGTTTTGGTAATCTTAGTTCTGAATTTTGGCTTGGATTGGATAAAATATACCGACTAACATCAGCAAGGAGAAATAAACTTCGTGTAGACCTGGGAGACTGGTCAGGAAACAAAGCATATGCTGAATATGATTATTTTGCTGTAAAGAATGAAAGTAAAAAATATCAACTAAGTCTTGGTAAATATTTTGGTAAGTTAATACGTAAATATATACGTTTGAGGAAAAAACATTTTGATATATACAATATTTTGAATGATTTGAGTGATTACAGTTTGCAACGGGGGATTCTCCAAGTTTTGAAAAAAACGGATAGTAACGGTTGGTTTCGAACTAAAGCCTTGTTTGTCAATAAAAATATAATTAATTTTGAACTTAAAACTTACCGAAAAATACAACAAAAACGTAAGTAAAAAGTCGTTCCAATTTCGAACGATTCTGTTGCAAAGATTGATTGTGACATGTAATAATTGTGATTAACTTATCATCAACATTAAATGCAAATTCAACTGCAGCTTTGTAAATTACGTAACGATAACCTAGCACATGAACAACATGTAGCTAATAAACACGACTAAATTATTTGGTACATAAGAAAAATCTATACTGTGAATATCATTGTCTAATGATCATTGACTGAAATCTTTTTATAAAATGCAAGCATTGAAGTAAGCCCTAGTAAATAATTGTAAATGCAAGTTTCAATGCCTAAATGTTATATACATTATAACTTGTTCTTACATGTAAAAGTTTTTATGAACTTAGCAACAACCTAAAACATAACAGAAATTTATTTAAGTTTACATGGACAATTCACATTTATAAGCATGAAACACAAATATATCAATTGAGCGTCGGAAAATACCCATGTACGCCATTAAGTAAGGTCTGTTTCATACGTCAAACTTTACATACACCAAACAGAGCCCTCTCTTTGTAAGAGTTGGGACATGTATTGTTCTCTCGTTTGCGAACGTTGACTGGACAATATCGATCACATGATTAATTTCCGCCATTTTCGTTCCTAATTTTGAAATTTGAACTAGTGTTTATATGGCGATTATTATAAGTTTGTTTGTATTTTGAGAAAATATTTTGATTTTTTGGAGGTATGGTTACAATAATTGATTATTTGATAGCTAAAACATGTAACTGCATATCGCCATAATTATGGATCGAGAAAAAAGAAAGAAATGGCTTTACGATAGATTGGATTGTGCGTAGTGACCATTGTGTCTAACTGATCTTTATCTAAAGGTTTATTTACGAAGATTGTTTTCGAGTAAAACATCATTGGAAATATTTCTCCTAATGCTAACGATTCAATACTTTTCTTACATACAAAGCCTGTTCTTTATAGAAAGATTATGACTTATCATTATGTTCGGAAATTACTCTAATTTACAAGTTCTTAACCACTTCAAGAGATAATTATTGCTAATCCAATATGCTAAAATAATATACTTTCGAATATTGTATTTTGCATCTTTAGGAAATCCTTTGAAAGTATAGTATCAGTAATCATAAATAAAATATTTACTGAAACAGCTGGGTAAAATACATTACTGGTAATGAAATACACATTCTGACTGTACTTCAAACCAGAGCATGTTCAATTTGGTTATCAATGATTTGTTCTGGTCTTTACATAATCAATGATTTGGTGTGGTCTTTGGTCTTTATAATTTGGAAAACATGCAGAAGTTTTGTCATTACTCAACTTATTATTTTTTTAAGATAGATTAAAACTTGGATCAGACTCATATACAATGTCAAAGTCTGTACAAACAGTGACATTTGTAGCAAACAAGACTGTTCTTCAACAGCAGAATTGTTTTATAATACACAAACATAATTTCCTTTTCAACAAATGCTTCACCAAATAGAAGCCTATACCGTTTTGCATTAGAGTTAAACTTTAACTATAATCTCAGTTTCACAATCAATAAGAAATCAACAACTTCACATTAGATTAATAGAATATAAGAGCTACTGCATCTAACAAATATTTTAAATTCATAATTTTCACACAAAAACTTTTTGTAATCTATCTGCATTAAATTTTTATGCCTGGACTACATTGCAAAATATGTACTACCTAAGCAAAATTTCACGACCACAGTGCTTCAAAACAAAACTTGGATAACACTGATTCAATGGTAGGCACAGTTTAAGTCAAAATAAATTATAGCAGCTCAATTGTAAATTCAAAATACTTTTTAGTTTTAGAATAAGATTATTAGTGGTGAATTTCTAAAGAATATATTTTTACCAGTTGAGTCGCCTCTACGTTTTCTAAATGTAAATATAACCAAAAATGAGCTGCAGTGATTTATTTTTACATACCTTATACCTGAGAAAGCATTGATTCAAATCTGGAGATATGTGTAGTAACGTGTTTTCCCGAACAGGAATATGCAGCCAAAATGTCGAGTATTTTCTTTATCGCTGGTAAATTATAAGCAATGAAAACAAATATCTTGGTGCTGTAGTTGAAAACTGCGAGAATATACGTTCACATACGTAAAAACGTCTAGCAGTGGGTCACGATTAGTTTAAAAGCACAAACTAGTCAATGTATCTAAAATCTGCGAAATTGAGTTTGGTTTGCAGTAATTATTCACAAAAACGCCAAAAGCTTGATTGTGGTTTCCGATATGTTTAAAATTTCCTATAAACAAGGCGGAATTTTATTATTCTTTTGCTCATTAACCAATTTCACACAGTTTTATTACAAGTTTAACTTGCAAGTAGTCACGAAAATGGCGGCTCCGCGCTCACCCCAGACCCGTTGTCCTAGCTCTTACAAATAGAGGGCTCTGGCACCGAACGCATTAAAGACAAAAGAACCATTGTCAAATGAAGATTGACTGAAGTCCTTTTTATATCTAAGCCTCTAATAATCAATTGTAAATGAAAGTGTCAATGTCTAAATGATATATACATTAAGCTTGTGTTAATGGAAGTTCAAAAGAATTCTATAACTGCATTAGATGTGATTTTTGAAATGTATTATTTTTCTTAGGAAATGCTGGAGATTCATTGTCAGTTCATAAAAGTATGGCGTTTACAACAAAAGATTCAGATAATGATAAGGAACGTGGAGGAAACTGTGCCACATACTTCAAAGGTGGTTGGTGGTTTAAGAGATGTCATCATTCTAACCTGAATGGACACTACTATAGTGGCAACCAAAACAATGCCAAAGGTGTGGTTTGGTATCATTGGAAAGGTCGTAAATCCTTAAAGTTCACTGAGATGAAAATAAAACCATAAAGAATTTCCAAAGACTGTGATATTATAAATTTGATCATTATTTCTAATGAAACTTTCAACATATAATAAAAACATTTTAGCTTTTATGTCTTTTAAAACAACCTTGATGAAATTGTTAAAAATGCGTTGGTGAAACAATACTTTTCTAATATTTTCCCTAAAAATTAGAGCTGATTTAGGTAATTATATGATTCTAATGTTACGTCATTTCACTCATTTTTTTAATGAGATGTTGCTCTTTAAAGCCCGGTTTCCATATGATCGTTCCTGTCGTAAGGATCGTCTTTGTCGCTTGCAATTTGTAGAAGCGACAGAGACGATCATATGGAAACGCTCAACTCAAACGACAAAAGCGATCCTTACGTTAGAAACGATCCTTGCGTATCGATCGTTTGAGATAGACTAGAGTTTTATCCTTGCGACAGAAACGACCGGAAACACCTTTACGCGCTTGCATTTTTAATGAAAACCGGTGCAAAACGATCGTTACGAAGTAGCTAATTTTATCTTTTCGCCCCGTTTCACGCAATCTTGATGTATCATGCATTTCATGCAATTATCTTACATCATTATTCACTATATAAACAATGTCACTTTTGATTGGTCAACTACCTGCAAATAATTCTAGATATCAGTAGGTAAGACGTCTATTTACAAATAACAGTTTGTCATGAAAAGCCGATTTTGAAAAAAATTCAAATCATTACCCATGTCGCATGTTCTTAATCGTCTGAAACAAGACTTCTCAAATTGAGAACGTCGCATGTATGTGATGTAGGAGATCCTCTAAGCATTCTCATTGACGCCATATTTGATTTATATATGCATCAATTTATATATCATCAACACACGACATGCATACGACACACGTGTACCTTATGAACATGGCGGCAACTGGAATACAGTATGAAGTATTAACTGACTTGCAAAAAGCTATCTTGAAATCTTATTACGATCAGGGAATGAATACAACCTCAAAGGAGAAACATGAAACAATACAAAAGGCAGCTGATGAGACAAGAATTACATTTGAAAAAGTTAAGGTGAGTGAGTATTTCTACCTACTTTTTACTTGGAAGGGCAGGCTACCCCTGTACTCTCAGAATTGTGCGCACTAAAATGTCGTATCCAAATCTGTGACCATAACCTATTTCTAGGTTGAAGTATTAACATACAAATATTTTTTAAAAGGTACTAAAATTTTTCATACGTAAGTTTGTTTGGAAAGGCAAAAATACGCAACTACAAATATACACGTTAATGATGTTGTATTTTCTATGTTAAGAAGCTGCGCATTATTTCTTCGACTAGATGCGCTTTTAGAATAATCACAAAAATGCCTTAATGGTAATATTTTGGCCTTGCGTGATGTGCTTTTGCCTAGGAAAGACTAAAATTAAGAATAATTTGGGATATCAAATGATTTGTGTCGGAATGATTTTGTAGCAGTTTTTGGTTTGAAAAAATATCAATATGTTAAATTCAATTCTAGTCTGTGATACTTATAGTCCTTTTTATGAAGATTCTTTTCTTGCCATTGTCTACATGCAAATGAAGTGAACATTGTACTTATAAAAGATAGCTTTTACTATAAAACATATAAATTCATTTTTGACGGTGTGAATTTCTAGCTGAAAATCTATCATATGAGCAAATTTGTATATTCCATTTCATTCATAGTAATTTATTTAAGTCAACGAAGCTCGTTAAGAAATCTGACAATTTGTGTAATATCTTGCAGGTTTAGTTACATCAAGCAGTAGTAACTGGAATGATCCAGCAATGGTAATAACTATTTAATATTTAGGTTATGAGAAAGTACATTTCCTTACCTCTGTCTTGAGTATTTATAAAAGATGACGTTTTTTTTTGATAAACATTATTAATAATGAAATTGACCGACAATAAGCAAATTGCCGTATACTTTGTGTAAGACTTGATGCAACTTGTCTCGCAAAAAACTCTGACCGCTGCGATGTATCAAGAAAAAGCAAACGGCGTAACAGCACAGCGCCCAAATCGATGATGAAAAAACAAATTTCTATTATTTTTCCAAATGAAGGCAGATTTATTGATATAGTTCTACTGTGACGCCTTTTCTCTCATTTCTTTGATGTTTGTGGTGAAAGTAAATTGCAAAAAATTTTGATGTTTTTTGCTTTGTTCTCACGCAATCTTGGATTTATCATGCATGTGATGCGACTATCTTATATATTATCTGGTTTGTCATGCAATAATACTGTTCCCACCCAAGAGAATGTTTGTACAGCACCTACAGACAACACAATATATCTAAATATTTGTTGTTCAGTTTTTAGAGTTACACCATTATAGTTATTCTTAATTTGAGAATTTGTGTAGAAATTCACACACAAATTAATACAGTTTTGCACAATTTTATATCTTTGGAGTGATTGTTATATTCGCCAATTAGCATATTTATATAGAAAAATATATTTTGGTTATTTTGGAATCCAAATCAAGGAATATAAATGTTATATCCTTATTTAAAGGTCATAAAACTGTAGTTAAAACATACAAACATAACTTTGAGAAAGTTTTAATGGTTTACATTAACTTTACTATAGTCAGAAAACTGCATTTGGAATTTCAACAAGACAGTAGTGAGCACAGTCTGTGAGAGTTTTCAACCGGAAAGTAACGTAATAGCAAGTCAAGCAATAGAAGTGACAAGGGATAAATACCAAATAGATTGACATTGGCTGAAATGGTGTGGAGATACTTGTATATATTCAGAAGGAATTTCCAAATTGTCGCAACACATAAAATAAAACAAAGTGTGAACAGTCTGTGTAGACACAGCGTGAAAATTATGCTCACGCTTGCGTAGTAAGTTTTAAAGTTTCTAGCCAAATGATCAAACTCATAAATTATAAATGCAAAATGCTGTCATATGTTAATAATATTTTTCTTTAAAATCAAATTGGAAACCAAAAGTAAATCCAATTTTGTGGATATGAAACTCTAAATTACTGCTATAAACAATAACACAATAGCCAAAAGAAATCATTGCAGTTTTTAAAATCCAGATCACCCAGCCTTGAGAATGAACAAAAAGTACGCCGTCAAAGACACATTCATTTTTACGAAACATTTAAGCCTATTACTGTTAGTAATTAGTAAATTCAAAAGAAACCCCGTTATTCAAAAAGACTTTGAATGAAAATGCAAACAAACCATGGTGTTTCTGGAGATAATTTACATACATGATACATCTGTATACTACTCTCTTTTATCACTAAAATATCGAATTTCGCGATCATCAACGACTTGTGATGGGATCAAAATTGACACTAAACATCACAATGGATTTTACCATTATCATGACGCAATTGTCTCCAGGTTTCTCCTCGAAAAATTATTGAAATGATTAAAGCATTCCAGTCGAAAAAGACGTATTCCTGAAAGAAAAAGAGCAGTAATCAAGCATATAAAGTCATATTAACTACACCTCAACGTTAGCCTTCAGGAGGAACATAACATCATCTAATTATACTGAAAAGGCAATCTTATCAAAATAAAACTTACAAAGGAGTAATTGAGAAAATATTTACTGCAAAAATGTTAACACGTTTGTGTACATGCTAGTGGAGCAATTCAACGTTCTACATGGACGCCGAATCGTCGATAATAGGGAAGGGGGAAAATATTCATATAATTGTGTTTTTACTGATTACTTTCTTTTGAAATGAATTGTTTTTTAGGAGATGTGACTACGAATTCATGAATATTCTTCCCCCCTTCAATTAAAGACGTTCCGGCGTCCCTGACGTCCTACAATACATGAATTAAATTGCACGCAAATAACTTGGTTTGTCTGTTTTAGTTTTAATAGTATTTCCTTTGATCATATTTTACTGAACAAAAAGAGAAATGCTTTTTATCGATCATTTATAAAACAACAACAATAAAAAATGCGTACGCAACTTGGTGTACAGCTGGGTTTTCTTTTGCTTGTGAAAATGTGGAAGTCGATCTGAGCCACTGAACTAAAATACATGGAACGCTACCAGTAATAAAAAAGCCCTATAATTTTTTTAAGCCAAATTTTACACCCAGACACGCGTGTGTAGTCAATCAATTTTCACTCCTCGAGAAAATCTCGAAACACTACACACGCGTATCTGGTGTAAAACCTCGCGTATCTGGTGTAAGACTTGCCTTCAATTATTTTCTTAAGGTAGCGTTCCATCTATTTTTAGTTTAATGATCTTAGCTTTTATTAACTTAACATAACAAGTTCCTTATCTCAGTTCTTTTTACTAGAATGTGCTAACATTCACGACATTATCAGACAAGGAGCATGAATTTTTTAACATCATTGTCAGACTATAACTAGTAGTAGTAGTAGTAGCTTAAACAGAGAAGGAGAACCTAATGCATAGGTATGTAGCTACGTATAAAAATAAGCATTCATTTATCATGTAAGAAATAGAAAATATTTTCCGTGTTTCTACACGCGAGAAAGTTTGAGAGAAACAAGAAGTTGCGTGGCAAGCACGAGCACGAATTGCGACGGCGAGTGCTTCCGAGCAATTTTGAGTTGCTCACAAACTTTCACACTTTTATTACATTCATAAAATAGCCTATTAAAGCAATATTAAAAAGACAAATTACTTAATGACAAATTACTTAATTACTAAAAGACAGAGTACTTAATGATTTATATATGAGTTTTAACTTAATGTGCTGTCTATCACATATGATGTAATTAATGAGAACAATGTTTTACAATATTGCTCACCAATCAACCAATCTTTTCATAATCATCAAGCAAGAAAATATTTCTTAAAGCTTCTTGGAGGTAAACAAAAATCGGCTTTTATGGCCTTGAAACATGCCCAAAATACCGGAAAAAGGCTTTTCTATGTAATTTAGGTAAATTAAACACAGCTGCATGTGCAAAAAATAATTTATTCTTCATGACGGTGGCTATAAAAATGTTGTCAAAAACGTTTTTCAAACATAAAGTGTTTTCTTTCTTTTGTGCAATATGTTGATGCGCGTTTCTGTATTTTTTCTTTTAGTTGCTTTTTGCAATGCATCAAATAATGCTTGTCAAAGTTCACAAAGTGTTTTCATAAAGACAAAAAACAACGGTAAGTTACAGTATAACAAAGATAATAATAACGTATATGAATTTAAGGATAGAAAAAACTCGTGTGTTTTAAAACGCATACCAGCAGGCCAATTGTCATTGCTTAATTGCAATAAAATTTTTACATTTTTATTTTAATATACCATTCTTGTGTTTTATTAACTTAACACGAGGGAAATATATTTTTCGTTGAACCTTTAACAAAGCTCGAGGTCTTCACCGAGATAAATCCGACCAAGGGCTTTTTAGCTATATACAGAGTCCGTACGGCGAGGTTATCCACTCAAAGACTAAAATCCAATATTTAACGGTAATGACCGAGCAGACAAGGTTGGTTGGCTTATTGCATGACTTGAAACAAAGCTTTCTATCTAGCTTTGTTGGTCTTTACTTTGATTTGCCAGTAAAGTAATTTTTTTGAAATTATGTCATCACATCTAAATAATAAAACTTACTTCTCTTGTGTCTTTAATTTCTTCGACTCATTTTCGTATATTGCTTGCGTTCAATGCTGAAACTTGTGTAAAAACTTTAGTAGGTGAAAGCTTCTAAAGGTAAGTCATTGGACAGATATATAGTTATAAAGTTTATTAATTGTAATCTTACCTTGTAAAATAAAGTTTTACGGCGTTACACTTCACATTTCTTGTCACAATAATGAGTCGTGGCATCATGCATTTTTTATAGAAATTAAAATCATGATGAATGCTAATTCAACTTAATTTTTAGAAGTTCTTTTGTGAGCATACTACAATTTCGGACTAATCACTATAAAAAATATAAAGCTATATACTCGTTAAAGAGCAAAAATTATGCTTTGTAACACGTTTATAATTAGCACAACAAGGAAACAGTGTGTTAAGGGGCATAAGAAACGATGTTGCATATTGCTTACGAAAAAGTAGAGGGCAACAACGGCCATGTTTTTAAGGCCAATACGCAAGAGTGCGCAGGAGTTTATCACCAAAACGTTGATTAAATTAGTAACTACTTGCTTTTTTGTCAATCCGAAATTTTTATCTACCATCACTGATGCTAAATCAAAATCATACAGTTTTAAGCATAATTTTACACTTTTGCTGAGAAAAATAATTGGAAATACTATAAAACTATACGCCTAAAAGTTTGCGCTCGTGTAAGTTTATTTATAGAAGGCGTCTTTATGTAGTGCAGCCCAAGAATTTTTTTGTTAACTGCTGGTGGAAAACGTATATTATTCTTAATTTCTCATCTTTATGTTTGTGTTACGGAATCTATCTCGCGGCTAAGGTTGATATTGAATTTTCACATCTAACAATGCATGCACGAATTCATTAATTACAAGTAAAAACAACTAACTATACGTTGATACAAACTTGAGCCGAATTCACGCGACATTAGATAATCTGGGCTCAACCCAGGTTCAAATGAGCCCTGTATGTCTTTTTTGCATGTGAACACTATTAAAACAGGTTTGACCTGGGATTAATTCATTCCACTTCCTAATATGGGTTGAGTCAAACCAAGGTTAAACCTGGGTTTTAGTGGTCAGCATACGCAAAAAAGTAGCCCGTGTGAGTTTGAATCTTGGTTGAACTCAGGTTTGTTTATGTCATGTAAATTGGACTTAAGATAAAATAAACTTATACACTGATAACAACACGGTGTAATAAACATGCACAAAATTGTGAATGTAACTATACAAATATACGATCAAAGAATTTAATGTTGCAAACTAACGATAAATTGACACTATTGGCTGCTTTAGCTGAACTTACAAAACAGCTGCTTCCCTCAATAAAATTAAATGGAGTTTTCTCATAACACGTTGACACTTCATGCATTTGCCAAATAACTTGTAGTGCTTTATCTTAAAATTTTTAACAGTTTGTAATCAGATTTTATATACACGAGTACAAAACCTTGCCCGTTGTAAATTGTGGAACAGTGAAATTACGAAAATCTTCCCAACAAATTCCTGAAACTTGCCCGACTAGTCCAAAGATTGTGAAGAGTGGGGAGTTGTGTCGCTTACCCTCCCTCATACCATCCCAGAAGTTTCAGCCCTATTCGAGTTCTACGTTTTGTGCAACATTTGATATTTGCTTAGCAAAATTCGTTTACATTTATAGCTAAAATTATACGTGTAATAGACAGACATAACGGGAAAGTAATTGATCAGTAAAAATTTTTCTGCGCCACTCAAAGCACGCTAACATGATACAATATGAGAAAATATTGCATTCAATTTACATGAGATGTCCGTGTTATTTAAACTCTAAAACTTAAGACGCTAGACATTAAAAACATATTCATATCTCATTTATGAATTGACGCAACAAAAGTCTTATTATTTTTGCCATGTGGATTGCATGCTATGAACAAAATAAGTTTCTTTTCATGTTTTTATGATTGTTGTCATGAAAATTACTAAAAAATCTACTGATGACGATTCATACGCAAAATACAGTTTGGCAAATTTAGGGCAATGTCGTAGCTACCATTGTATCACCCCGTCTATGTAATATACGTACAGAAAGTTTTGCGTTTACGTTTGAACAGAAATGATGATTGGTTACTTTTGAGAAACGAAGATAATTGGGAACTTTCTTTTGCTTCCTGTCTCATTGAATTTTGTAAATTTTAATTTTATTTTGTATATACTGACTAGAAAATGGACTTTGTTATCTTTGTGCATAATTTACACCTATTGTAATGTATTCTGTTTTGTCCTTTATTTTAAAGATGAGACTTTATCACCGAAAGATATCATTTCAACTCATGCTGTTCCCAATCACATTGAATGTTTCACGAAATGTCATCAACAGAAGCTATGTGTTGGCTTCAATTTCTTATTTGATGCAAAAGAACATCCAAATTACTAACATGATAACAGACACCAATTTAACGAAACTTGCCTCAGAAGGAAAATGGACTTTTTATCAAACTCAACTACCGACGGTAAGAATAAAGAAATTAGCTAGTTGATTGGAAAATGTTTCTTAAGTGGGCATTTTGCGTTTATTTTAAATAATTGATAATTCACGCTAATTTTTTCTACGTAAGTGTTGTGCAAAACTATATTAAATCTGACTTAAAGTTCTTTTAAAAAGAAAATTTTGCTCATTATTTTGTTAGCCTGATCAAGTGTTCGTTTTCGAAATCATCTTCTTGCAAACCCCCGTAATATCCTGCAGGCATATTTTTCTCTTTAAAATTTCTTTAGTACTGCATTGATTAAAGCATGTTGGATTAAAGCAACGCACGATAAATTTTACTCTTTCTTGCATTTTCAATATAATGTAATATAAAATACCAACGGCATTTTGAAAATATAGCTGGTGGAAAATTATGTACTTATTACATTGTTATTCCTTTATTAAGAGATATTTATTAATGATCACTGAAATGCTTGCTAAGTCTTCATCAAATAAAAACATCATTTGATGTTTCGAATCAGTTGATATCATTCAATTTGTCTGCTTAATTGCCAATCATTTATATTAAAAATATGATAACATTACCTAAATAAAAAGTTGGGCTTTAATCTAAAAAAAAATATTGTCTTTAAATCGGAACGTTAGTTCATTAACCAACTTTACCACGCCTGTAGCATCCTAAATAATGTTTAATAATAATATTATCTGATTTATGCGTGGAAACTGTGCATTGGTGAATTTCTAATATAAAATGTAAAATTCAAAAATGTTCACGATTTTGTTTCTACTACATTTGACCAGTTTAAAAAGGTTTTGTGCTCTTTTAATGAAAGTTTACGGTAGGAGACGTTGAATGCATCTATTTCTATAACAAGCCATTAATACCAACCTTTCTATTTAAACATGCTCTGCATTATGTACGTTTAGACAGCCGAATGATAACTGACAGTATCAGAAGATATATTTGTTTTCTATAATAAATTAAACACGCCACAGGTCACAGAATCCATATAAAATAAATTGATCTTTTAAGTTACTGAAATTCTCTTGATTTCAAAGATAAGAACGCAATTGTAATGATCTTGAGTCAATTTTATTTCTAATTTGTGTTTACATTTAATTATAAAATGAACAAACTAGTTATTCAGCACAATGGATGTATGCGCAGGAAAGCTGTGTAGCAATTAGCTTATAGGTTTAATGAGTTACAAAACCCATAAGACGTACATTGCAATAGCTTTTTTAATAAAACTTCTTTTCAGGAAAAAGACTGTGCAGATCTTTACAAAAAAGATGAAAAAAAGAACGGAGTTTATGAAATTGATCCAGATGGCCAGGGCAGATTCAGTGTTGTCTGGGATATGACGTCATCTGGTGGAGGTTGGACCTTGTTTCAACGTCGTCAAGATGGAAGTGTAGACTTTTATCGAGATTGGAAAAACTATACACAAGGATTTGGTAATCTTGCTTCTGAATTCTGGCTTGGATTGGATAAAATAAACCGACTAACCTCAGCCAAGAGAAATAAACTTCGTGTTGACCTGAGAGACTGGTCAGGAAACAAAGCATATGCTGAATATGATTTTTTTGTTGTGAAGAATGAAACACTTAAATATCAGTTGAGTCTTGGTGCACATTCTGGTGAGTCAATAAATAAATATAAACAATTTATAGACAAATTTCTAAGCAATATTTTGATATCAGCATTATACGTTGGAATGATTCGAGTGATTCCAGTTTGAGTAGACAGGTCTGCAATTTTGAGAAAAACATAGATATTTTAACAGTTGACTTTAGCAGAAGTCTTGTTAGATCTTAAAAAATACAATCAATTTGATCTTACAAACTTACAACAAAATACATTGAACAAACATATAAAATTCATTTTGTTGTGTGAATCATTAAGTTGCACCCTACGAAAACAATTTTTGACTTACAATAAGAGACCATTCATGGATTATGGATACCCTATCATTAAGATTAAATAAAAATTCAATTGTAGCTTTGTTAACAGGTAATGAGCATGCGCCTAAACATCGGGGAATAAACTACAACTAAATTATTTTGTACATAAAAGAATTCACACCCTTGTGAAATGAACACTGAAACATTTAATATAAAAGGCAAGTCTGTAATATATCATTGAAAATTCAGGCCTTAAATATATATAATATATATGCATCACAAAAAGGCAAAGTTTTTTCATGAACTCGTGACAAGAACCTAAAACGTTACTGAAATTCATTCAAGTTTACGTGGATAAATTTACTCATAGAAGGATGAAAAACATAAATATAAAATTATGTCTCCGACAACACTACTGGTATATATGAAATAAATAAAAAATTTTGCAGTACTATTGAAATAAAAATTAAATACCAGCCATTAGTCAGGCTGGATGTAAAAATAATGTTCTGGGGAATGAGAGTGAGATCGAAGTCAAGCAGCTGCTTAACAATTTTACCTTCAAACGGTAACAATATTCATGAGATTGTCGTTAGATCTCTTGCATGCACCTGAATATATCAAATGAAAACTTGGTACTATATAATATATTTTGGTATTTACATCAGTTCTCCTTCCTAACTATACAAAATGAGGAAAAAACTGATTGACATTTCTCATAACCCCCTCCCCCCCCCCCTCCCCCTCAGAAAGAACAACCACAGAAAAACTCTAAAAATCTTGCACCAACTGCATAAAACTTTAGTTGGGGGAAATTCCGCAAGTTCGAAAGGAGAATTGTATAACAACATTAAAGACGATTTTATGAGAACTCTTAATTTTCTTAGGAACTGCTGGAGATTCATTATCTTATCATAAAGGTATGGCATTTACCACAAAAGATTCAGATAATGATAAAATTAGTGGAAACTGTGCCACTCGCTTCAAAGGTGCTTGGTGGTATAAAAGTTGTTATATTTCCAACCTGAATGGGCACTACTATAGTGGCAATCAAAACAATGTCAAAGGTGTGACTTGGCATCATTGGAAAGGTATTAAATCCTTAAAGTTCACTGAGATGAAAATAAAACCATAAAGAATTTCCAAAGACTCTGATGTTATAAATTTGAACAATATGCAAATATGAACAATAACACCACAAAATTAAAAGGGTTGATAGGATAAAAATAATATTAGAATTAAATTAAAACGATTAGGATGCTTGGAATTTGCATGAACCGATTCTACTTTTTTTTTACATATTTGTCATAAGAGCAATATATATTGTTTCAACTTAAAATACAACAAACAACCCCCCCTTTGTAAACCAAAAATATGTTGTCATGTGAATACAGCTTTGAAAATATCGGTATAACAATTAAACTACAAACTGCAACAACTACTTCTGGACAGGCAATACTAAAGAGATCATTCAAGAATAAGGACTAGTTTACTCATTAAAATCAACTGCAAACTCAGTTCCAGCTTTATGTACAGCAAATTATGTGTAAGGGCCTGAACATAATATTATATAGAAAAAACACAGCAGTATTTAATATTTTCTACATAATAAAAGAACTAAGTGATGACACACATGATGGAGCAAAAAGAATGTTTTTATTGTAAATATTTCTGTCAATTGTCCATTGATTAAACATTAATATTACACAAGCAGTGAGGTAAGCATGTAGTGACGAAATATAATGCATAATAAAAGTCCACTGTTAAATGTGCGTTCTTTTGAACACAATTATCACCATTTAGGAACTGCTGGGAATTCATTATCCGCCCATAAAGACAAGTCGTTTACGACAATCTATTCAGATAATGATACAGATGGCGGAGGAAACTGCGCTGTAAATGCTAAAGGTGCTTGGTGGTTTCATTATTGTTATGATTTTAACCTAAATGGGTATTATTATCATGGCAATTATTAACCTTCTGCATCTTGGTACAAAGGTGTTGTTTGGAAAGATTGGAAAGGATTTTCTTATTCTTTACAATTCACTGAAATGAAAATAAAACCATCAGGAAATTTTTAATAAAGTAATGATTTCATGACGATAATGAATACATCTGTAGTGAGCTTTATACATCTTGTCGTAAAGTTTGTTGTTTAGTCTTTAAAAAGAAATAAATCTCAACAGTCATTATTCGTGGTTTTTTAATATGGATTTGGTATGATATTTATTGAAACCGTGTGGGAAAAAAGGCAACCTAACTTCAGCTCGCTTTTGTACATAACTAAAATTACTAAATAAGTTATCATGAGCTTTCGAATGTTGTGTTGTTTTAATTTAATTACAAAGTTCCTTTTTACCCCCTTGAAGAAAAAAAAACAGCGGCAGCCATCTCTGATTTCTTGCATTTTGAATTATATAGGTTTTAGTTTTTTAAAAATGCTCTATATCTTTGATGAATTTTTACTGTGCTGAAAACAATTTGCAGACCTTTTGAGCTCTAACAAATGCATGGGCGGATATAGGATTTTTCAAACATCAGTCATAAAACGTCGGAGGCGCTCCGCACTTGGGGGGGTCTGAGGCTATCTCTCCTGAGAAATTTTGAATTTCAGAGCCTTAAAAATGCCATTTTCAGCGTTTTAGAGCATTACAAAATGTATTTTGTGGGCATCGTTTTTCCATAAATACAACACATTTTGGTTACGCTTTTTCAAAAAAAAAAAATGAAGTGAACAATACTTGAATGTTTTGCCAAATATTTAGGCTCATTATTATGCTAAATATACGGCTCATTAGCATGTCTAGGAACGTAAAATTTATTTTACAATAATGCTATATTTAAAAACAGATATAGCCTTTAAAAATTTCTACCAAGTTGTAAGGCGTAGACCCTCCCTAGAGTCCCCCATTGAAACCTCTATGTAATGAGTTAAGTTAGAAATTTGGTACTACAAGTGACAGTTCATAGATATAGAAAAGCTCAAACCTCAAACCATGCAAGTTTATTGTAACCCTTTACCCATCTCCACATCAGTGCCAGCAAATTCACCTTTGGAGAAAAAACTCAAAATTTTTTTCTGCCAAAGATTAAGCAAAAATTATCAGAGTGAAAATTTGCAGTTAAGGACAGCTTAATGCCATAAATGTTTATTAGGCATTTCACTTGACTATTATCTTCTTCAAGGTGTACTATATAGCAATCACTAGTAGCATTGTATTATCAAATACAAACAGAATGTAACCAACATGTCTTTAATTATATAATTACATGAATGTTAAAATTGGTTCATGTGTCATGCTTACTGGTTATGATAAATATCTTTTCATATGATCAAAGCTCGTTTAAATGTAAATCTGAAATAATTTAGTTTAGAAATTATAATGATCATCAGAAAAATTACCTAGTGATCATGAAAAATATTTTGCTGTTTTGCCAAATTTCAAGGTTTATCTGCATACATAGGAAGACATTTTTACTTTATAGAAAATGCTTTTCATACATCAATAGCCCTTTGGAATTTATGGCAAACAATCTGGTATGAGCCGTAGATTAACACAACTTTACATCTCTACATGAGGTGTTCAGTTAGAAAAGGGGACAATATGTGACATGGAACAACATTTCATGTATGTGAAATACTCAGGTTTAATACCATTCCAGTCAATTTGTCAAAATAAAAAGCTTCATGGATCAGAAGACTCAAAATCACAGGTTATAGCAAACAGCTTCTCATGTAATCAATGTTAGTTTTCTCAAATCTTAAACAATATGTAGTATAACTGTCCAATGATTGAATGATCAATGATCATAAACTGAAAAGCCCAAACATTTGTTTATGATAAAGTAAATAATAGTATGGCGCCTTATGGCCACAGATTTTTTGTCCATTGAAATATATTTGCAGGAAGGTAGGATTTCGCTGCCATATAACGGTCACGATTCCCCAAGCACTAAAGAAATCATAGCTAAAAGTCCTTCGGCAACAACAATTTTAGAAGCATCAATCTGCTTACCATACGCCATATTGACATAAATCGCATCACATACTCGCATAAATTGACTTTGATATACTACATTCAAGCATACACTTCACTTGTCCTTTACTTACGATTTTGGATGTAAATTTCTGCTGGTAAAACTCAAAACAATGTTGGCTTGCTTTTGAACATCAATGACTGAAATGTCGCTCGCGAGATCGTCTTTGCCAAGCATTTACAAATCATCCATAAATTTTTCGCCCTCTTGAAAAAATTCCCAGTTTGGAAAGCAGCATTCATGTCAATATATGAATTTGTAAAAGATTTCCATAAATTCCATCCGATTGTAGTTTAGTTTCTATCATGCTTTAGAAAATTATTATGAAACGATCAAACATTCAATTCAGACAGTGAGCTTGACTATGTTAGTTCATTTGGCTATCAGTCGAAATAGGTCAAACCAATCACAGTAAGACAAAAATTTAAACGAACCAATTGCACGATAGCAAGTGAACTCCCTTATAGGTCCGGCCACCCCGCTTATCGGTCGAGATTATTCCAGATCGTCCACTGATCTGGCTTTTGATCAATGAAATAAGAGTTTTTGGCGTTCATAGACTCCTTTATCCGTCGAACCAGTCAAGCCACCTCGCTTATCAGTCGGTTATTCCAGGTCAATTAAAATTCAACTGATCTGATTACCAAGGAGATATTCATTGGATTAGTCATTAGTTTTCAATAATAAATAAAGTTGGATTTTTATCACGAAGTAAATGCGATAATAA
The DNA here is from genome assembly GCF_021976095.1 of Xenia sp. Carnegie-2017. Classification (NCBI taxonomy): domain Eukaryota; kingdom Metazoa; phylum Cnidaria; class Anthozoa; order Malacalcyonacea; family Xeniidae; genus Xenia; species Xenia sp. Carnegie-2017. The sequence goes on along the minus strand of NW_025813493.1, from coordinate 3,118,087 downwards.
AGTAAGAATAATTAATGAATTTTTAACTAATATGAATAGGTAATTTTTGAGTTTCAAACATCAGTCGCGCGACGGACTTGACATAGTCTAGATCCGCCCCTGAACAAATGTATGTATCTTTTCAATTCTCGTATCACCTTTTTTGTTTTTTTATTCATGTGTTTTTGATCAACTTTTAAAAACTAGATTGAAGGAATGGTCATCAACCGTTGATTGAATCTCTGCTACTCTTTCCATTATAATTACTTGCCAGCAAGCAATGGGCGAGAACACTATGTACGAGATTTATATCATAAACTTCTTGTATATGGCAGAGTTATCGGTGTTTGTCATAAAGTACTATTAACGTAAACAAATGTCAGCAGTATTGTCCTAAACAGCGCTTAACTGCGTAATTGCAAAATTAAATAGCTCGTGGTCATTACCAATGTATTAAGCAGCTTTACTCTGTTAATCTGAATCCCTTAGGAAGTAAAACATTGGAACTGTCGCTTGGCTAGATAATATACTTAATGTAAACTACATGAATGGATACTACACAACCAGAGCTTCCTGCCTTATGTGTTCATAACACATCATGACTTCGACAACAAACCAGGGGCATCGAAAAGAACATAAAATTGGGGGGTGAGATTTTAGAAATTATAAGTACCGATGTCTGCAACATGTTGTCAAGTAGTCGCCATTTTGAATTTTAGCAACGCCGGTCGTCTATGTGTAGACGTCACTTCCAGTTGAATATTACTTCCGCTTATAATGTATATATATAAAGGACATTTAGATAAGAGGGCACTTAATAAAAACTCTACAGTCCAATCGCGAACGTAATAAACTAATGAAAAAAAAAGCGCATAATATTTCTACGTGATACTTTAGAGTCCACTCACTGCTCTGTAGATATGTATGTTTTCTAGTCAAAATAGACTATTAGTAAATATTCTCTTTCATTGTAATTTTTCTGCTTCAATAAAAGGGGGGGACTGCATCCTCTGAGAAAAGTGCTTTAGCACCCCACTGTCCCCTGTTTCCAACGCCACAGCAATAAAGGCTTTATTTTGTTCTTAAATAATGAGACAGAAGAGTTACGCTCATTATTGAATGGAAGTCTGGTGTAGAATATTTTTGGTTCATTTAGTAAAACAGCTACAACGTCCCTTTGATACAACTTTAAGACTAAAAAATGAATATTGATGGTGACTTCTAGGCTGTAAGCATTGGCTTCAAAATTGTTATTACAAAAACCTTCTATCAGTTTAGTGAAGAATGCGCTTCATTTTTGCAGTCACGTACAAAATCTACCGAAAGCTTTTAAGTCAGCTCTATTTTCATTAAAATTTAATTATCTAAAATGTATGTTAATGTACTGGCAAATATTTTTTTCATGTAAAGATGATTAACAACAAATATTTTTTAAAATAAAATATTTTTGAAGCATTGTAGATGCATACATCCCTACAGAAAGAAAAGGGAGAGAGACAGATAGCAACTTTTTTTACAAATATAAATGGATTGACAGGAAGTTTATATAGATTCCATTGCAGTGAGTTTAATCTTTTCCTTAGAGGCGAAGTTTCATCTTTTTTTTAAACAAAGAGACCCGCATATAGCTGGCAGGTTAATAGCGTTTTTGTATATTTTTGTATTTCTTTTATATGCAGATATTTTAGCCATAGGTGTATTATATTTACGGCTACTACACTAACTTTTTGCAACTTTTTTCTTTCTAATAAAATTGAACTTTTGCAGAAAAAAGTATTTTACTATTTTTAGTTAATGTTTTGCTACCTAGCTCATAAAATAGGATTTAAACTGAGGAGACATCGTTTCAATAGAATTCCCAGTTATGCGCATATTCAACAATATTGCAACATTATGCTAGCTAGTGTTTATCATATATTCAGCTGCAACTCTTTGTAACTAAATTTTGACAGTGTTTAGCTTTCTCCTAACCCGCATATAGCTGACAGGTTAACAGCGTTTGTGTATAATTTGTATTATATTAAAGCTTGTACATTATTTATGAATTGCTTAAATCATCAATGGTCGACCACCAAAAAGGATTGTAACTGTAATAATAAAACACGCAGGTAATATATTTTTCACCAAATTGACTATATTTTTCCAGCAATCATTTCCTGCAAATAAAGCGAGCGAAACGTTTTGCGATAGATTCATCAAATAATTGACTTTTATGGCGTAGCCAAGCTCATCACATGTTTCAATATTTACATTTGAAATTTTAGTCAAACTAAACACAGCTGTACACGTATATATAGTTAGTTCTTCATGACAGCAGATACATTACGGTAGTCGTGTATGCAAACGTCTTTTCATTTACTTGAAATTATCACTCATTTCTAAAAGATGGTTGGGTACATTTTTGTGACTTTTCTTGTAATCGGTGCATGCAATGCAACAAACAAAGAATTCGAAAGACCACAAATTGCATTCAGGAAAATAAATGAAAATGGTATGTTGTCAATATAAAATATAATAATGTACTTTTATTCGTTTGCTTTGAAGAAAAAAAGAGTTTAAGTCTATAGCTGATGCATGTACATCAAATTTTGAATTATTTTCATTCAGCTTGTATTAGTATTGTAAAATATTCTAGATGACACTCTTAAATCTGAAAATTTTGTTCCAGCGTCTCAATTTGGCTTTATTTTATAATTGCAATACCACGCAAAAATTTTTATTATTTATCTTCAGCAGTTACAAGTGAAAATTTGAGTTATTCTCTTTTTTTAATTTACAAATTTCATGACCTTTTTCGTGCACAAATGGAGTGACAACGCCAACAACTGTGTTGTGAAAAATAAAAACCTTTAAAAAGAAAAACAATATTAATAAAGCTGTAAAAGATATATGAATATAAGCTATGTATAAGCTATAAGTTACGTAAAGCTTAGAAAAGCTAACAAGAGCAGGATTTAGAAAAAGCCATTTTAGTCATCAGCAACTATCTTCAGTCTTCAAATCATTAACTGCACACCAACATTTGACATCTAAACACATACGTAGTTGCAACAGTCGTAGCACATATGGTATTGCTACTGTATTGCTACTATCGTAACTGCAATTTTTTTGTGTTCACTCACTGAACCTCTTTAATTAAATAGAATGTGCATAATAAGCACACAAACATACTCAATTGGAATATAAAAGTACAGTACATGTTGCTATAGATAAGAAAGTTACGACATTTTTTTGCTATATATGAACCGTATAACGTCCAGCTAGCCTTGAATTAGTTATGTAAGCCTTGAGCTCTGATGAATCACGAAATGTTTTCCAGACCTTGTTCAATAAAAAATTATCGATACGCGCAGAATTAAATTTCGTTTTACTTTTTATTATGCAGATGATGCTTTGGCACCAAAAGATATTATTGCAAGTCATGTCGTTTACAGTGCGATTGAATGTTCATTTCAATGTCATCGAGAGAAGAGATGTGTTGGTTTTAACTATCTAGATATGGCTAAAACATCTGAGATAAACTGCCATATTTCCAACGCAACAACCACAAGCAGAGTGAAGACAGTGCTTGTGAAAGAAAAATGGACTTTTTATCAAGCTCTTTTCAAGACGGTAGGAATTTAACAAATTCAACATTATCTTGTTATTCTATAATTTTACTAAATACGTGCAATACACTTTCATGAAAATTTTCTTAAAACTGCGTAGACAAAATATATTCAAGTTCAACCATAATTAAAAAACCTTCGCTTTACAAATTTAATAAACTAAAGTTAATTTGAATAAAAATATTTATTCAGGGAAATATTTAACAGTCTAACATTTAACCAGAAAATGGTGAAATGGCGATATAAATTTTCTGATCTTCAGCTTAAATAAGTAAATAAGACAATAAATTTACGTTTGTGAACATTATTCTTAAATTAACCAGAAAAACGTTGTAAGGAAAGAAATTATTAATTATAGACACTCAATTTAAGTCTCAACAAACGAACAAAAATGTTAAAATTGAAGTCCATGCAGTAATAATATATGAGGATAGTGACCTCATTCAAAAATATATTCTTTTTTGTTCAATAGTCATAAAATAAATCCTGTGATATATATGATTCCCAGGAACTCCGAAACGGTGATAATTAAAGGGGGGAATATTCATATATACGTAGTCACAGCTCGTAAAAAACAATTGATTTCAAAAGAAAGTAATCAGGGAAAGCACGCGTAAATGAGTATTTTCCACCCCTCCCCCCAATTATCGACGTTCAGCCATCCCTTACGACTCCTTTATTGTACATGTGTCATTTTAGAAAGATTATGAGATGTAATTTCTTAGGCAGAAATTTCTTTTTGGTAATTCCAAACAAGACATGAATTTCTTTACAATCTGACTGCTTAATTTTTAAAGGCGTGGTAAAATGTAATTATTTAAATGCCAAAATTTAATCCAAATAGCCCTGGGTACATGCTTTACTGTGCTTAAAAAGAATTTTGTCGCCCACATCCATCAAACTATTAAATTTTTTCATGGTGCTATAGTAAATATTGTAAAAGCAGGCAATTTATGTGCCTCAAAGCGATAAGTGTGCACAATAAGCAGAAAGTAACGTTTTATCGACGATAACGTCTTCATATATAGTTATCAAATATAGAATGGCATGATATGAGCAAAAAAGTATGCTACACTGTTTACTTTCAGTCACTCCTTTATAAAGCACCAATTAATGTTTTTTTACCATGATACCATAGGAAGGCAGACCTGCCAGTTCCCCAATTTTATCGAATGTCATCTAAATCTTAAAGCAAGTATTCAGTTAACCAGATGTTCAATCACTTCTCCTGTTTGCCATTTTTGATATAACATGAATTTAGTAAAATAATTTTGAACGAATCAAGTCTGAGTAAGTGTTTAATTGAGAATTGTAATAACAAACGCACTTATAAACAGAAGAATTCATAAAAGGGAATTTTGTAAGAAAAAGCAAACAGAGAAAACCCAAGTGGATTTCTTGTTCATGAAAAGAAAGTGCGTGGAAAATTTGGGTGCATAACATATAAAATGTATAAATATTTATGGCTATTAAATACTCAGTCCGACCTGATTTGTTCAAATTTTTTTCACTATCTACATGTCATTTAAGAAGGGTGAAAGTGATCGAAAATCTGGCGTTTAGAAGATTTGATTTAAGATAAAGATGACACCAATAAAATCGGGTGAGTTAGCAGGTGTTCCTGTCGTATAAAACAAGACCTTAATATGCCGAGTCGGCATCATGATAAAAACATTCGTTGATGCTTCATAAACAAGTGACTGAAAATAAATGGTCTTGTATACTTTTTTACTCATTTCATACTTATCTGTCTAATGATACTAAAAACTTTTCAAAGCTGCTGGACTTAACAATTAGTATCTTAATCCACAACTAAAACACTATGATTCTGACTGAGGTTATATTTGTACTGAAGGGAGAAAAAGGGGACGGTCAATCTTCAGGGAAAAATATTACATCAAACTTGAAGCAGAGCGCTTCGTCTGAAGGAAGTGGTCTTGACAATGGACTTACAAAGGTAAGCGAATTAATTGTGAATGAATCATACCGTAAGTTTACTTTAGATGGAACAGATGTATTTCTCCGTGTGGAGCTATATGTTTTGGACAGGACTCACTTTTCGATGATCAAATTCAAAACATGTACGCTGATTAAGAAAACAAAAGTATTTTTCATGGAACCCATAGCAAAACGTTTTGGAGGATGTGCATGTTATAAGTAATGAAGTTTGCTTGTTACCAAGTGTTTTTTATATTGTTTTGCGTACAGTCAGCGGAAGTTATGACGTTTATTTTGCTTTAAAAATGACATAACGTGAAAACTAAAATGTCGAAAAAAAGGTAAATTTTGTGGCTGAGATGGAAAGCAGTCAGTTATGCCGAACTTTAGGCTCGAGCTATAAATGAGCTAAATATTAATTTTCGGGTTGTTTAATGAGCATAAATTTCGAAAAGTACTTGTAAATTGAAAAGTGAAAAATTAGCTAATAGCTAGGTAGGAATTAACAATGAAAAGATTATGAAATAAAGAGTCATTTGCTATGACAGTTAGACACTTTTGCCATTTGCTCTCTTTAGCCTTTAGGTTACATAAAAGAGATCAAAAATAGTTTTTCAAAAATTTCAAAGGCCTCTTTTATTACTTTGAATATGTTTCTCAAATCATTTGCTCTTTCATACGTCGATGTATTTAGCTAAATAAATAAGTATAGGCATGCTTTATCAGGCACGTCATACAAGTGTTAATTCTTGCAATGGAACTTAACATCTCTTTAAAAAATGGTAAGCAAGCAAAACATCAACCAATTAAATCCATTTTTTCTTCATTCATAAATTAGATGGCAATTAAATACTTAGAAATTAAGATTTTTTTAAAAAATGTCTCTTCGTCAGTGCATTTAACTGTTTTTTTTGTGACCTCCTTGTTTTAACAAAGAAAGCAATCCGGTACCTAATTTGGAATGTTTAGGGAAGGGGTAAAGAGGCAAAATTCATATATGAAAAGTTATCAAACATAGACTGGCAGTGTAGCAAAAAAGAATGCTACACTGTTTACTTTCAGTCGCTCCTTTATAAAGCATCAATTAATGTTTTTTTACCATGATACCATAGGAAGGCAGACCTGCCAGTTCCCCAATTTTGTCGACTGTCATCTAAATCTTAAAGCAAATATTCAGTTAACCAGATATTCAATCACTTCTCCTGTTTGAAAATTTTGGTATCACATGTATTTAGTAAAATAATTTTGAACGAATCAAGTCTGAGTAAGTGTTTAATTGAGAATTGTGATAACAAACGCACTTATAAACAGAAGAATTCATGAAAGGGAATTTTGTAAGAAAAAGCAAACAGAGAACACCCAAGTGGATTTCTTGTTAATAAAAAGAAAGTGTGTGGAAAATTTGGGTGCATAACATATAAAATGTATAAATATTTATGGCTATTAAATACTCAGTCCGACCTGATTTGTTCAAAATTTTTTCACTATCTACATGTCATTAAAGAAGGGTGAAAGTGATCGAAAATCTGGCTTTAGAAGATTTGCTTTAAGATTTAGATGAAACCAACAAAACCGGGCGAGTTGGCAGGTGTTCCTGTGGTATAAAACAAGACTGAAAATGCTGAGTCGGCATTAAGATGAACTCCAAGGATAGTACATAAACAACTACACGTGCATGACCATATAATGAATTTTGAAATGTTACTATGAAAGTTAGTCATATCTGAAAGCTTGCTATTTTGTATTGTTAATTTTTTTCTATTGAATTAAACTGTTTTGAGTTTATATATTTGAAAACAACTTCGGTATAGAATGTACAAAATAGTTATTTAGCACAATGGATCTTTGCGCAGGAAAGCTGTGTAACAATTTGCTTATAGGTTTAATGAGTTACAAAACCCATAAGACGTACAATGCAATAGCTTTTTTAATAAAATTTTTTCAGGAAAAAGACTGTGCAGATCTTTACAAAAAAGGTGAAAAAAAGAACGGAGTTTATGAAATTGATCCTGATGGCCAGGGCACATTCAGTGTCTTCTGTGATATGACGTCATCTGGTGGAGGTTGGACCGTGTTTCAACGTCGTCAAGATGGAAGTGTAGACTTTTATCGAGATTGGAAAAATTATACCCAAGGATTTGGTAATCTTACTTCTGAATTCTGGCTTGGATTGGATAAAATATACCGACTAACATCAGCCAAGAGAAATAAACTTCGTGTTGACCTGGGAGACTGGTCAGGAAACAAAGCATATGCTGAATATGATTATTTTGCTGTAAAGAATGAAAGTAAAAAATATCAACTAAATCATGGAGCATATTTTGGTGAGTCAATACGTAAATATAAACGGAAAAATTTCTAAGCGTGAGTTTGACATATGCAAAATGTTGGAATGATTTGAGTGAACGGTTAGCTTTGAACTTAAGTCTTGTTTGTTATAAAAAGTATGATAATTAATTTTGAATCGACAAACGTACATTAAAATACAAGGAACAACCATTAAGTAAAAAATCATTCTCTCGTGTAAATCATTAAGTTACACCACGCGACAACAATTCTTGACATGCAAGAAGAGATCATGAAATGGCTGTGAAATTAAATTCTTGCTTTTTAAATAGGTACTGATAAACTGCGCCTGAACAACATGTATAGCTTATAAAACATGAATCATTTGGTACACAAAATCATTTGGTACACAAAAGAGAATTTATACTGTGAAAACCATTGTCCAGCAATCATTGACAGAAATCTTTTTTTATAAAACGCAAGCATTCATGTTAGCCTAACAGTTATAACTAATTGTAAATGATTTATATGTGATAACTTGTTCTAAAAATAAAGGTTTTTCACGAACTTATAACAACAACCTAAAACATTACTGAAATTCATTCAAGTTTACATGGAGAATTTTCATTTATAAGAATGAAACACATAAATATCATTTGAGCCTTGGAAAATACCCAGGTACACCATCAAGTAAATACACAAATTTTGAAAATCTATCATACAATAAAATTAGGCCGGTTAACATTAATGACTAATGTGAATAGACTGGATGCAGAAAAAAAAGTTCAGGGGAATGAAGGTGGGATGAAAGAAAGTCAAAAATCTCTTCATGACATGTAGCTAGCTAACGAGTAGACAACTTTTATTTTTGCGATTTGTTTATTTGATTTTGAGAAGGATAAATGGTTTAATATATTAGCAACAACAACTATATTATAAACGGTAGCAAATTTTAACTTACAGTTAGCAAGTACATTATGCATGATTGTGGTTGTAGCTTCCGCTAAAATTAACCGATGAAATTCGATTTTAGCTTTGTATAAAACTGTATAATCAGACTGCTATTGAATATATCTAATGAAAACTCAGTATTGTAATATATTTCGGTATTTATACCACTTCTTTCTTTACTCTATAAACTAAATCAAAAAAAGTAATTGACAAATCTCATAAAACCCTTCTAAACAAATGACCATTGAAAAATTTCTTGAAATCTTCTATTAACCACATAAAACACGTGTTGGGTATTTTCAGCAATTCTTAAGGAGAATTGTAAATAACATTAGTTGAATGACGTAAAATTTTTCTGAGCAAAATTACTTTGCTTAGGAAATGCTGGAGATGCATTATCTTATCATAACGGCATGGCGTTTACAACCAAAGATTCAGATAATGATAAACATGGAGGAAACTGCGCCATTGGCCACTGGGGTGCTTGGTGGTATAATGGTTGTCATAGTTCCAACCTGAATGGACACTACTATAGGAGCAACCAAAGCAATTTCAATGGTGTGAATTGGCGACATTGGAAAGAATATGAATCCTTAAAGTTTACTGAGATGAAAATAAAACCATAAAGTATTTCCAAAGACTGCGATGTTATAAATTTGATCATTATTTCTAATTAAACTTTCAACATATAATGAAAACATTTTAGCTTTTATGTCTTTTAAAAGAACCTTTATAATCATTATCATTAAAAAAGCGTTGAAAAATTGTTAAAAATGCTATGGTGAAATAATATTTTCCCTAAAAATTAGAGCTGATTTAGGTAATTATATGATTCTAATGTTACGTCTTTTCACTCATTTCTTTAATGATATGCTGCGCTGTAAGTAGCTAATTCTATCTTTTCGCCACGTTCCACGCAATCTTGGTGTATCATGCATTTCATGCAATTATCTTACATCATTATTCACTATGTAAGCAATGTTGCTTTTGATTGGTCAACTACCTGCAAATAATTCTAGATATCTGTAGGTGAAACGTCTATTTACAAATAACAGTTTGTCATTAAAAGCCTGTTTTGAAAAAAATTCAAATCATTACCCGTGCCGCATGTTCTCAATCGTCTGAAGCAAGACTTCTCAAATTGAGAACGTCGCATGTATGTGATATAGGAGATCCCCTAAGCGTTCTCATTGACGCCATATTTTATTTATATATGCATCAATCTATATATCATCAACACACGACATGCACACGACACACGTGTACCATATCTAGATGGCGGCAACTGGAATACAGTATGAAGTAGTAATTGACTTGCAAAAAGCTATCTTGAAGTCTTATTACGATCAGGGAATGAATACAACCTTAAAGGAGAAACATGAAACAATACAAAAAGCAGCTGATGCGACAAGACCAACATTTGAAAAAGTTAAAGTGAGTGAGTATTTCTACCTAGATTTTACTTGAAAGGGCAGGCTACTGCAGCACTCTCTGATTTGTGCACACTAAAATGTCGTATCCAAATCTGTGACCATAACCTATTTTTAGTTTGAAGGATTAGCATACATATATTTTTTTAAAGGTACTGAAATTTGTCATACGTAAGTTTGTTTGGGAAGGCAAAAATGCGCAACTACAAATTTACACGTTAACGATGTTGTATTGCCTCTGTTCAGAAGCTGCGCATTGTTTCTTCGATGAATGCGCTTATAGAATAATCACAAAAATGCCTTAATGGTAATATTTAAGCCTTGTGTGATGTGCTTTGCCTAGGAAAGACTAAAATTAAGAATAATTTGGGATATCAAATGATTTGTGTCGGAATGATTTTGTAGCAGTTTTGGTTTGAAAAAATATGTGGTGAAAAAACAAATTTCTATTTTTTTTCCAAATGAAGGCAAATTTATTGATATAGTTCTACTGTGACGCCTTTTCTCTCATTTCTTTGACGTTTGTGGTGAAAGTAAATTGCAAAAAATTTTGATGTTTTTTGCCACGTTCTCACGCCATCTTGGCTTTATCATGTATGTCATGCGACTATCTTATATATTATCTGGTTTGTGAAGCAATAATATTGTTCCCAACAAAGAGAATGTTTGCACAGCACCTACAGACAACACAATATATCTAAATGTTTGTTGTTTAGTTTTTAGAGTTACACTATTACAGTTATTAGCATTTTGAGAATTTGTGTAGAAATTCACACGCAAATTAACACAGTTTTGCACTATTTTATATCTTTGGAGTGATTGTTATATTCGCCAATTGCCATGTTTATATATAAAAAATATATTTTGGTCATTTTGGAATCCGAATCAAGGAATATAAAGGTTATATCCTGATTTAAATGTCATAACACTGTAGTTAAAACATACAAACATAACTTTATGAAACTGTTAATGGTGTACATTAACTTTACTATAGTCAGAAAACTGCATTTGGAATTACAGTAAGACAGTAGTGAGCACTCTCTGTGAGAGTTTTCAACCGGAAAGTAACGTAAAAGCAAGTCAAGCTATAGAAGTAACAAGGGATAAATGCCAAATAGATTGACATTGGCGGAAGTGGTTTGGCGATTCTTGTATATATTCATAAGGAATTTCCATATTGTCGCTACATATAAAATAAAAGCAAAGTATGAACAGTCTGTGTAGACACAGCGTGAAAATTATGCTCACGCTTGCGTAGTAAGTTTTAAAGTTTCTAGCCAAATGATCCAACTCATAAATTATAAATGCAAAATGCTGTCATATGTTAATGTTATTTTTCTTTAAAATGAAATCTGAAACCAAAAGTAAATCCAATTTTGTGCATCTGAAACTCTAAATTACTGCTATAAACAATAACACAATAGCCAAAAGAAATCATTGCAGTTTTTGAAATCCAGATCACCCTGCCTTAAGAATGAATAAAAAAATTCGCCATCAAAGACACATTCATACATACGTAACATTTAAGCTTATTCTTGTTAGTAATTGGTAAATTCAAAAGAAACCCCGTTATTCAAAAAGACTTTGAATGAAGATGCAAACAAACAATTGCGTTTCTGGAGATAATTTACATACATGCTACATCTGAATACTACTTTCTCTTATTACAAAAAATATCGAATTTTGCGATCATCAACGACTTGTGACGGGATCAAAATTGACACTAAACATCACAATAGATTTTACCATTATCGTGACGCAACTTGTCTCCAGGTTTCTCCTCGGAAAAATGCCTGAAATGATTTAAGCATTCCATTGGAAAAAGGGCGTATTCCTAAAAAAAAGCAGTAATCAAGCAGATGAAGACATATTAACTACACCTCAACTTTAGCCTTCAGGAGGACCATAACATCATCCCATTACACTGACAAGGCAATCTTATCAAAATAAAATTTACAAAGGAGTAATTGAGAAAATATTTACTGCAAAATGTAAACACGTTTGTGTACATGGTAGTGGACCATGTACACACGGACGAAACGACGATACGTACGGACGAAAAATACCTGAAATATCGAAGAGTTTAGGTGATATAAAAACAGCAAACCTTCGGGATGATATCGAGGCGGATAAAAAAGCAGCTTTTGTGCAAAGTTTTATAAGATTGTTAAAAACACAATATTTGCGTGATTTTCGACCTGGAATACATAATACCTCCGGCAGCTAAACACCGAGGGAAAAAGCTATACGGTAAAACACCGAGGGAAAACCTATATACGGCAAAACACCGAGGGAAAAACATATATACGGCAAAACACCGAGGAAAAAACATATATACGGCAAAACACCGAGGGAAAAATATATTTACGTCAAAACACCGAGGAAAAAGCTATACGGTAAAACACCGAGGGAAAACATATATACGGCAAAACACCGAGGGAAAAAGCTATACTACAAAACACCGAGGGAAAAGGCTATACGGCAAAACACCAAGGGAAAAACATATACGGTAAAACACTGAGGGAAAAACATGTATACGGCAAAACACCGAGGGAAAAACATATATACGGCAAAACACCGAGGAAAAAGCTATACTACAAACACCGAGGGAAAAACATATATACGGCAAAACACCGAGGAAAAACATATACGGTAAAACACCGAGGGAAAAACATATATACGGCAAAACACTGAGGGAAAAACATATATACGGCAAAACACCGAGGGAAAAAGCTATACGGTAAAACACCGAGGGAAAAACATATATACAAAACACCGAGGGAAAGCTATACTACAAAACACCGAGGGAAAAGGCTATAAAAACACCAAGGGAAAAACATATATGGTAAAACACTGAGGAAAAACATGTATAATGAAAACACCGAGGGAAAACATATACAAAACCGAGGGAAAAAGACAAAACCGAGGGAAAAAGGCTAAAACACCGAGGAAAACATACAAAACACCGAGGAAAAACATATATGGCAAAACACTGAGGGAAAAAGACAAAACACCGAGGGAAAAATAAATGGAAAACACGAGGGAAAAAGCTATACTACAAAACACCGAGGGAAAAGGCTATACGGCAAAACACCAAGGGAAAAACATATATACGGTAAAACACCGAGGGAAAAACATATATACGGCAAAACACCGAGGGAAAAAGCTATACGGTAAAACACTGAGGGAAAAACATATATACGGCAAAACACCGAGGGAAAAATATATACGGTAAAACACCAAAGGAAAAAAAAATATATATACGGCAAAACAGCGAGGGAAAAATATATATACGGCAAAACACCGAGGGAAAAATTTATATACGGCGAAACACCGAGGGAAAAATATATATACGGCAACACACCGAGGGAAAAACATATATACGGCAAAAACCGAGGGAAAAATATATACACAAGGTGCCAAAAAAATGAGTCCATTAAATATGGAATGCATATTTTTAGTTTTGAACCATATTACCACTCTGTCACAACAATGTTAGGTTTTAAGTTCTCGAAAAAGCAATGTCAGTACATGTTATGTCCTCCCTTAGCTTTCAAAATGGCTTCAACTCTTTTTGGCATAGATTTAACAAGAATTTGAAGTGTAGATGGTTCAATATTATGCCAACATGTAGAGATTACATCCCATAGCCTGTCCTGGCTTGTTACGTTATGTTTCACTTTTTCTCTTTTTAACTCATCCCAGAAGTAATCAATTGGATTAATATCTGGCGATTGAGGCGGAAATGCCATGAGCTTCAATTCACCTTGATTTTCTTTATTCCTTAAATAATTTGTGCACAAGTTGGAGCTATGTTTCGGATCGTTATCCTGAAGTAAGGTAAATCCTCTCCCGCATAACCTTTTGCCAGATGGTACAGCATGCCTTTGGAGAATAGAATGGTAATACTTTTTGTCAAGATTGCCTTTTATTCTGTACTCTTAACACCATTAAAGCTGAAACAGCCCCAGACTTGAATGTTTCCACCCCCATGCTTCACGGTGGACTTGAGGCATTGACTTGACAATCTTTCACCACATCTTCGTCTCACATAAACACGGCGATTATTTCCATGTATTTCAAACTTTGATTCATCAGTAAAAAGTACTTTTTTCCAATTGTCTACGCTGTAATGCTTGTATTTTTTGGCCCATAAGAATCTCCTCCGCTTATTTATCGGGCGAAGCAACGGCTTGGAAGCTGCAACTCTTCCGTTCAGACCACTTCCAGCCAATCTCCTTCTTACTGTTGTTTTGCTGATTGCTTTCTCTCGGGTGGCGTTAATTGACGATTGAATGTCGCTAGCAGTTGCTCGTCTGTTGCGCAAAGAGCGTAGCTTTATGAATTGATCTTCTTTTTTTGTTGTTATACGTGGTCTCCCAGGTTTTGGTAAGCTGGAATAACATTGCGTCTTTTTAAATCTTTCCACGGTTCGCCGCACAGCTCCTTTGGACACTCCCAGCTTTGCAGCAACATTTCGTTGTGAGTAATTTTCGTTAGTGAGAGCAACAATTTGTCCTCTAACTCCTTCACTTAAAACTTTAGCCATTTCCCAATGTACTGCCCATGCGCTTAGATATTGTGAAATATCTTGCAAACAATTGTGGGAGACAATTTCAGGTCTCACTGCGCATTTTTAAGTGGCTACTGTAACTATACGTTTCAAAAGACACATTTTTCCCACAATTTTTCCAATATTGGAACTGGACTCATTTTTTTGGCACCTAGTGTATATACGGCAAAACACCGAGGGAAAAACATATATATACGGTAAAACATCGAGGGAAAAACATATATACGGCAAAACACCGAGGGAAAAATATATACGGTAAAACACCGAGGGAAAAACATATATACGGCAAAACACCGAGGGAAAAATATATATACGTCAATACACCGAGGGAAAAACATATATACGGCAAAACACCGAGGGAAAATATATACGGTAAAACACCGAGGGAAAAACATATATACGGCAAAACACCGAGGGAAAATATATACGGTAAAACACCGAGGGAAAAACATATATACGTCAAAACACCGAGGGAAAAATATATACGGCAAAACACCGAGGGAAAAACATATATACGGCAACACACCGAGGGAAAAATATATATACCGCAAGCAACGAGGAAAAAGCAATAGGGCAAAACACCGAGGGGAAAAAGCTATACGGCAAACGCTGTATAAACGCTAGATTTTTTGCACTCAAACGCTGTTAAGAAATCCTGTACATCTTCATCATCAACTGCAAGAGAATGAGAAAGTACATTTTCAACCACACTAGACTCAGTGGTCGAAATATACTTCATAAAGGAACTCAGGTACATATCTTCTGAGACATAATCTTCGCCAAAAAGACAGGAGCACAAGAAAAGGCGAGAAATTTTGATTTGAAAATAGCGTTTTTGAGTGTAACCTTTCACAAGATTTCTAGCTAGCGCTTGCCACTTCCCCCGCGAAACGTCAAGATGAATCACTGGGACTCGTTCATCCTCGCCTGACATGAAACTATTTCATTCCAAAACAGAGAAAATGCATACCTGACAACGCCGACTGCTTCGCCCTTCTCCTCGACACCTCTGGAATCTATCATCTGGACATCCACACACTTCTTTAAAATATCACCTTTTTCAAAATAGTGCAGCAAGTCTGCTTTCACATTACAACGATGAATAAGCAACACTTCTCGCTCCATAACCTCATTTGCCATACTTTCTGGGACAAAAGTAGACCCTTCAGAACTCTCACCTGCAATGTACAACACTTAATATAGTAAAGATGGGTGAAAAGCCACAACATTTCTGACTGTTCTATTTTCAAATTCCATTCATCCACTTTCTTTCAATGAATTCCCAATGGTATTTTGCACCATCATCACAATACCCACTCATCATTTTATGAAATATTAATTGAACATCAAATTAGTGGATATTTTTCTTCCATACTATGTAACTAGAACATCTTTTTCATAAAAAGTCTGACAAGTACAAGTAGACTATATAGTACTCACAAACCTTGGAAAGTATTCATCTCAAAAGCATCACAATTTTGGAGGTTCTCCAGTGCATGTGGTGTTAAAGTTGCATCATCAATAGATGACAGTCCAACCAAAGTTGTGGAATGTGATTCTTTTCCAAGCTGTGGTTCTGTGCACAATAATTCATTTTGAGTCTTTGTTAGTCTGATTTCTTCCAAATCTAATTGTTCTTCCACAACATCATCAACTAATTCATTAGCAACTACAAAACAAATATTTGTATTTTTATCAAATATGTAACTTATTTAAATAAAGATTGTTGCATAACACACTTTTGCTGATTTCCTTATGCACTCATATTGGAATTCTCAAATATAACATCTGAATGAATGTTGCCTTTTACAGTATTAATGTGTGATATTTAATATTAGCTCCTTATAAAGTAAGTGTTTAATTTTATTTGTATCATGATAGTTTCATAAAAT
The DNA here is from genome assembly GCF_021976095.1 of Xenia sp. Carnegie-2017. Lineage (NCBI taxonomy): Eukaryota > Metazoa > Cnidaria > Anthozoa > Malacalcyonacea > Xeniidae > Xenia > Xenia sp. Carnegie-2017. The sequence continues at coordinate 3,101,430 of NW_025813493.1, read as the reverse complement.
TAACCAAATGGTGCAAAAATTATTATATACTTGACCATACAGAATTACTTTGATTATTAAAGGCTCATAATTAGGTATTAATCAACATTAAGAAAATTGCGTATACATTAACAAAGTGTTTTTAAGAATTAATAGAAAACCTCCTCATTTTCATAATCAAAGTCTAGCAAACATACAAATTGAGACGACTTGCATGGCCTGTCAAGGGACTCCTTGTACTTTTCTACAGAAAATGTTTCTGTTCTGCCTGGTAAATATAAAACTCCATATCTGGGTACAAAAAAACCCATTCAGAACTTTCATCATGGAGTTGCTTATTGTGAGCCAGTTGCTTCTCCACCCCAGCAGTTTTTATGACAACATGAGAATCCATTTTTTTACATCAATAGGAAGAAGTGAGCCTCGCATAATTTTCAAATGATTCCCATCTAGCTCAATAATTCCAATGTTTATCTGGGGTGGAAAAAAATATCCAGTTACAAGGTGTTCATGACCTGCCATCACAAAATGTGTGTTGAAGAATGAAAGAATAATTGGACATTTTAATGGAAAATACTATTCCATCTTTCTCCATGAAAACCTGAGCCTGATTTTTAAAGCATGCAACAAAAGTATTGTGTTGATTCGAATGAGTGCAAAAAAAACCAAATTTATTATAGCAGTATTTTACATTTCAGCTTAAAATAGGTGGGAATTACATGAGTAATATCAACATAAAAACAAGCATTGAGTATAATTATTCACTACCATCACCCATCCTTCAAATAATTATTGACATGACCTATCAGCAGAGGTAGTAATAATCACAAACCTTGACAGTCTCATTCTTCTTCCCCTTTTTCGTGGAGACAAAACGATCTTGACGCTTCCTTGTCTCAACAGTGGCAAATGAAATATCTGCCAAATACTCTTTAAAAGTCAAAAGTTTGGTGGCACGAGGATCAGTAGAAGGCCCAGCTGATGTTGATGGATCACTATTTCGCAAGGTCTTTGATTCGTCAGACTTTCGAAGATCCGTCCCACAGTTAGCACAAAAATTACCCCTTGTATTTAGTGAACTCCCGCATACTGTACAAAACATGGTGTTCAAGTTCACACTTCCAACAGCCGGAAAAGATAATATGAACATATACATGAACGCTAAATGTAATAAATACCTCACGCATATATCTATTCAACTAACTTTCTCGAAATAAAACGAAAATATAAGAATATGACAATATTCTGCACTTCGGCAACTTTGTAAACTCCGAACACATTTGGCTGGCAAATTAACCGGATATGAATTTTGCATATTATAATTTGTGTTTGTGTATTAGAATTTGTGTTTGTGTATTGCACCTCTCGGCCACCGTAATTAACTGACTCAAGTAGAGAATCATATTTTGGCCAAATAACATTGTAAAGATTGTGCTAATGCAGTTTCAATAGTTTTCTTACTCCAAAGCTTGTTTTCTAATCAAGATGATTTCTCATTATGTTCTGAAATGGGTCAATTTACAAACTTCTCAATTCTTAGCCACTTCCACACTAAAACAAACAACTACACCAAATCACAGAAACTCTTACGACTTTCCATGTAGTATTTTGTATTTTTAGTTCATCATTTAAAAATAAAGTAATTATAATTAGGATATTCACTGAAACAGCTAATATATTAATTTCAAAGAAATGCTTAACCAAAACTTTCAGCAGAATCCTTAACAAACTTCATTAGAAATAAACTTTAATACTTTATAAAGTGTTAAAGGCGAAATAACTTCGTGCAGCGTAAATTGTTTCAAGAATGTTCAACGGCAAAATACATCTTGTAACCAATTTTACTGCATCAAAAGTATAGCTATATTTGAAAATGATCTGTATCGAGTGCCACGTTTTAAAGGTTCTTTGTAAGTCGTGCATATAAATTAATTACTTAATTCAATTGAGTGCTGAGACAGAATATCAAAAGAAGGATACATATCACTTGTAGACAGGAATACAGTTGGGTTGAGTTTTAGGCATAGAAATTTATATACTTTGTAAATTTGTTGTATTTTATACAACAAAATATCAAATAAGTAAACAACAGGATGTGTAATTAACTCATTCATAATCTCCACTCTATTGATAAAAGTATGGGCTGTAACGATACCTTTTTAACTATATTTTACGACCGAAGCAAAGCTTATGTAATTATTTCCACCACAAAATTGATATGGCGTAGAATCTCCCCACACTACAGAACATCCGGTCAAAAGACCCGGTGCACTATGTCTGACAATTTATATCGTTACATCAATCTCCTCATAAAGAGCAAAACAAGGTTATACTTTGAAGCACCTAAGAGTAGTTTTCATAAAAGTTTGTAATCACATGTAAAACGTTCATTGTAATGTACGTCCTAGAGAAGATTTTCTTTTGACTGAGGGGTTCAATGTGTCGGTGTCTGGTCGTGCCTGATTGGTTTCTATACTGACATTTGTGGATGTGTCTTGCGTAGAGAACTTGGCTGCAACGGTGGCTCATTTGGGTCTTCGGACTCAGATTGTTCATTTTCTTCCTCATTACGCTCTTTATCAATTTTCCCTTTCTTTAGTGGACGCCGGATGTCTTCTGTTCCGTCTGCATATTTAGCCTTCCGAAATTACTTGGTACGACGTGGGTGCAAACTTCTGGTTACACACTTCTTTCCTTCATGTCCTGCACGTCTAGTCTGGTCGTATAAGTACTGTATCTCCTAGGTTGAAATCTATTAATGGCTTGCTGCCACATTTGTAATATTTCGCTTGTTTTTTCTTTTGTTTGTCAACAATTTCTTGAATCGGTAGGTTAATTTTGGCTTCAATAGTTTCGTTGCCGTAGGGAGAAGCGTTTTTGTTCACATAGCCTACTATATATGTACGTGGATAAATAGTCCAGTTTAGTTTACATATCAGTGGCTTAATTTCCTCTACGAATAGCAAAATAAATAAAACAGCATTACAACACCGAATCAAAATTTTAAATGTTGAAGAAAGGTAATCACATTGTTAAAACAGTTCATCGTTGTCTTGGTGGATTAAAGTAATCTCCAAATCGTTAAGAATGAAATGAGTAATTTAGAACAAAAATCCTCAGCCTTGTTTTCGTTGACTAAAGCGCGTCATAAAGAAAAGCAATGATGCGCATGCGTATTAATTTTATATTGCTGTTTCCAGCCATTGTATCCAGTATGCTCGCTCTGCAATCTTCAGAAACGTTGTGAATATCAGTAGGACTAGTGTAGAAGATTCTTCCAGAACATAACATCATGCAGCAGTGGAAATGTCTCAGTGTTAAAGAGGAATAATTTGTCAATCACTTTGAAAATACAAGTTCTTATGAAACTTCTTGTAAAATCGCCGTGTTGCTTACAAAGGCCAAGAGAATCGATACAATACTGGCATATTCAACTAATTCAAGTTAGATCATCGATGTCAGGTTCTCTAAAAGATCACGTTTTAAATAAGGCATGAGCGTACATACATAAAGAAAAACACATGATGTAGACTAGTGAGAAATTTATCATTTTAAGAAATATACAACAAATGAAATTACTTCAACAAATATCATTATAACGTAGATATTTATAAATGCCACGTTTGTGCTCATTACGATTCCTTGAAAATAAAGCATGAATTAATTATCAATTTCAATAGCTTGCTGAAACCAAAAATAAGCACATCAACACAAGCTACTTTTAGAAATGGATAATTTCGGTCAATTTGAGAGGTAAAAGTTTATAGCTACATACCTTGATGGTAGCTATGTTTCAAGTGATGTTTAGTTTTCTAGTTCTCAAGTTTTAGTCCAGCTTTTCATCATCCTTATTCATGTCTATATAAATTCATTGTTTTTACCGTAAGTATAAACACAGAGAGATTGACAGCAGGATAACATGAGCATGAACTGTAAATAAAACATTTTTCGCATTTTGGACCACGTTCAAAAAAAAATGTGCTGTACATTCATTATTTTAAAGTAGAAGTTTCAAAAATTCATGTTGATAACGTTAATATGTACGTAATTGCATGTGTTGTTCGTTATGACACAACAATTTCCTTCAATGTACGTGTAAAGTTGATATTAACAATAAAATTGCTGTTCGAGATAATAGAGTTATATTTATATAATTTTTATTCTGGAGAAAGATGGGGGGAATTATTGCGAGTTTGGTTCAATATAGCTGCAACATAAGTTGTTTTAAGAATGGTCAACGGCGAAATACAGCTTGTAACCAATTTTACTGCATCAAAAGTATGTACACAAAATATAGCTATATTTGAAAATGATCTGTATCGAGTGCCACGTTTTAAAGGTTTCTTTTTAAGTCGTGTATGAATAAATTACTTAATTCAATTGAGTGCTTAGACAGAATATCAAAAGAAGGATACATATCGCTTGTAGACAGGAATACAGTTGGGTTGAGTTTTAGGCATAGAAATTTATATAATTTGTAAATTTGTTATGTTTCATACAACAAAATATCAAATAAGTAAACAACAGAATGTGTAATCAATTCATTCATAATCTCCACTCTATTGATAAAAGTATGAGCTGCAACGATGCCTTCAATTAAGAAGGCGCTAGAATTCTCGCCCCAATACAGTACATCCTGTCAAAAGGCCCGATAATTTATATCCTTACATCTATCTCCTCGTAAGGAACAAAACAAGGTTATAATTTGAAGGACCTAAGAGTAGTTTTCATAAAAATTGGTAATTACATGTAGAACGTTCTTCATTATGTACGTCCTATAGAAGATTTTCTTTTGACTGAGGGGTTCAATGTGTCGGTGTCTGGTCGTGCCTGATTGGTTTCTATACTGACATTTAGGGACGTGTCTTCCGTAGAAACTTAACAGCAACGATTGCTCATTTGGGTCTTCGGACTCAGATTGTTCATTTTCTTTCTCAGAAAATCGTTTTCTCGGTAGATAAAAGTCATCTCCGAATCGTTAGGAATAAATGAGTAATTTGGAGCAAAATCGTAAGCGTCGTTCATGTTGACGAAAAACAGGCCAAAAAGAAAAGCAATAATGCGCATGCGTATTAATTTTATATTGCAGCACCCAGCCATTGTACCCATCATGCTCGCTCTGCAATCTTCAGAAACGTTGTGAATATCAGTGGGACTAGTGTAGAAGATTCTGCCAGAACGTAACATCATGCAGCTGAGGAAAATATATCAGTTTTAAAGAGGAATGATTTGTCAATCACTTTGAAAATACATGTTCTTATTAAACGTCTTGTAAAACTGTTGTGTTGCTTACAAAGGCCAAGAGAATTGATATAATACGGGCATATTCAACTATTTCAAGTTACATCATCGATGTGAGGTTCTCTAAGTGATGATCAGGTTTTTAATAAGGCATGAGCGTACATACACAATAAAAAAACACATGTTGTAGACAAGTGAAAAATTAATCATTTTAAGAAATATACAACAAATGAAATTACTTCAACTAATATCATTATAACTTATATATTTGTAAATGCCACGTTTGCGTCTATTACAGTTCCTTTAAAAATAAAGCATGAATTAATTATCAATTTCAATTGCTTGCTGAAACCAAAAATAAGCACATCAACACAAGCTACATTTAGAAATGGATAATTTCGGTCAATTTGAGAGGTAGAGGCTTATAGCTACATACCTTGATGGTAGCTATGTTTCAAGTTATGTATAGTTTTTTAGTTCTCAAGTCTTAGTCCAATTTTTCAACATCCTTATTCATGTCTATACAAATTCAACGGTAAATAAAACATTTTTCTCATTTTGGACTACGTTCAAAAAAGATAGTCGTGTACATTCATAATTTTAAAGTAGAAGTTTCAAAAATTCATGTTGATAACGTTAATATGTTCGTAATTGCATGTGTTGTTCGTTATGACACAACAATTTCCTTCAATGTACGTGCAAAGTTGATATTAACAATAAAATTGCTGTTTAAAATAATAGAGTTATATTTATATAATTTTTATACTGGAGAAAGCTGGGGGGAATTGTTGCCAGTTTTGTTCAATATAGATGCGACATAAATTATTTTAAGAATGGTCAACGGCGAAATACAGCTTGTAACAAATTTTACTGCATCAAAAGTATGTACACAAAATATAGCTATATTTGAAAATGATCCGTATCGAGTGCCACGTTTTAAAGGTTTCTTTGTAAGTCGTGTATGAATAAATTACTTAATTTAATTGAGTGCTTAGACAGAATGTGAAAGCAAGAAACATAGCTCTCACTTGTAGATAGGAATACAGTTGGGTTGAGTTTTAGGCATAGAAATTTATATAATTTGAAAATTTGTTATGTTTCATACAACAAAATATCAAATAAGTAAACAACAGGATGTGTAATTAACTCATTCATAATCTCCACTCTATTGATAAAAGTATGAGCTGCAACGATGCCTTCAATTAAGAAGGAGCTAGAATTCTCGCCCCAATACAGTACATCCGGTCAAAAGGCCCGATAATTTATATCGTTACATCTATCTCCTCGTAAGGAACAAAACAAGGTTATAATTTGAAGGACCTAAGAGCAGTTTTCATAAAAATTGGTAATCACATGTAGAACGTTCTTCATAATGTACGTCCTATAGAAGATTTTCTTTTGACTGAGGGGTTTGATGTGTCGTTGTCTGGTCGTGCCTGATTGGTTTCTATACTGACATTTGTGGATGTGTCTTGCGTAGAGAACTTAACAGCAACGATTGCTCATTTGGGTTTTCGGACTCAGATTGTTCATTTTCTTTCTCAGAAAATCGTTGTCTTGGTAGATTAAAGTCATCTCCGAATCGTTAGAAATGAAATGAGTAATTTGGAGCAAAATTGTAAGCGTCGTTCATGTTGACGAAAGCAGGCCAAAAAGAAAAGCAATAATGCGCATGCGTATTAATTTTATATTGCAGCACCCAGCCATTGTACCCATCATGCTCGCTCTGCAATCTTCAGAAACGTTGTGAATATCAGTGGGACTAGTGTAGAAGATTCTGCCAGAACGTGACATCATGCAGCTGAGGAAAATATATCTGTTTTAAAGAGGAATGATTTGTCAATCACTTTGAAAATACAAGTTCTTATTAAACGTCTTGTAAAATTGTCGTGTTGCTTACAAAGGCCAAGAGAGTTGATATAATACGGGCATATTCAACTAATTCAAGTTACATCATCGATGTGAGGTTCTCTAAGTGATCACGTCTTTAATAAGGCATGAGCGTACATACACAATAAAAAAACACATGTTGTAGACAAGTGAAAAATTAATCATTTTAAGAAATATACAACAAATGAAATTACTTCAACTAATATCATTATAACTTATATATTTGTAAATGCCACGTTTGCGTCTATTACAGTTCCTTTAAAAATAAAGCATGAATTAATTATCAATTTCAATAGCTTGCTGAAACCAAAATAAGCACATCAAAACAAGCTACATTTAGAAATGGATAATTTCGGTCAATTTGAGAGGTAGAGGCTTATAGCTACATACCTTGATGGTAGCTATGTTTCAAGTGATGTATAGTTTTTTAGTTCTCAAAGTCTTAGTCCAGCTTTTCAACATCCTTATTCATGTCTATACAAATTCATTGTTTTTGCCGTGAGTATAAACACAGAGAGATTGAAAGCAGGATTACATGAGCATGCTGGCGATATGAACGGTAAATAAAACATTTTTCTCATTTTGGACTACGTTCAAAAAAAAATGTCCTGTACATTCATTATTTTAAAGTAGAAGTTTCAAAAATTCGTGTTGATAACGTTAATATGTTCGTAATTGCATGTGTTGTTCGTTATAACAACTTCCTTCAATGTACGTGTAAAGTTGATATTAACAATAAAATTGCTGTTCGAGATAATAGAGTTATATTTATATAATTTTTATACTGGAGACAGATAGGGAATTATTGCGAGTTTGGTTCAATATAGCTGCAACATAAATTGTTTTAAGAATGGTCAACGGCGAAATACAGCTTGTAATCATTTTTACTGCATCAAAAGTATGTACACAAAATATAGCTATATTTGAAAATGATCCGTATCAAGTGCCACGTTTTAAAGGTTTCTTTGTAAGTCGTGCATATAAAACAATTACTTAATTCAATTGAGTGCTTAGACAGAATATCAAAAGAAGGATACATATCACTTGTAGACAGAAATACAGTTAGGTTGAGTTTTAGGCATAAAAATTTGTATAATTTGTAAATTTGTTATGTTTCATACAACAAAATATCAAATAAGTAAACAACAGGATGTGTAATGACTCATTCATAATCTCCACTCTATTGATAAAAATATGAGCTGCAAGATGCCTTCAATTAAGAAGGCGCTAGAATTCTAGCCCCAATACAAAACATCCTGTCAAAAGGCCGATAATTTATATCGTTACATCTATCTTCTCGTAAGGAACTAAACAAGGTTATAATTTGAAGGACCTAAGAGCAGTTTTCATAAAATTGGTAATCACATGTAGAACGTTCTTCATAATGTACGTCCTATAGAAGATTTTCTTTTGACTGAGGGGTTGGATTTGTCGGTGTCTGGTCGTGCCTGATTGGTTTCTATACTGACATTTGTGGACGTGTCTTGCGTAGAGAACTTAACAGCAACGATTGCTCATTTGGGTCTAAGGACTAATATTGTTCATTTTCTTTCTCAGAAAATCGTTTTCTTGGTAGATTAAAGTCATCTCCGAATCGTTAGGAATGAAATGAATAATTTGGAGCAAAATCGTAAGCGTCGTTCATGTTGACGAAAGCGCGCCAAAAAGAAAAGCAATGATGCGCATGCGTATTAATTTTATAATGTACCCAGCCATTGTACCCAGCATGCTCGCTCTGCAATCTTCAGAAACGTTGTGGATATCAGTAGGACTAGTGTAGAAGATTCTGCCAGAACGTAACATCATGCAGCTGAGGAAAATATATCAGTTTTAAAAAGGAATGATTTGTCAATCACTTTGAAAATACTTGTTCTTATTAAACGTCTTGTAAAACTGTTGTGTTGCTTACAAAGGCCAAGAGAATTGATATAATACGGGCATATTCAACTATTTCAAGTTACATCATCGATGTGAGGTTCTCTAAGTGATGATCAGGTTTTTAATAAGGCATGAGCGTACATACACAATAAAAAAACACATGTTGTAGACAATTGAAAAATTAATCATTTTAAGAAATATACAACAAATGAAATTACTTCAACTAATATCATTATAACTTATATATTTATAAATGCCACGTTTGCGTCTATTACAGTTCCTTTGAAAATAAAGCATGAATTAATTATCAATTTCAATAGCTTGCTGAAACCAAAAATAAGCACATCAACACAAGCTACATTTAGAAATGGATAATTTCGGTCAATTTGAGAGGTAGAGGCTTATAACTACATACCTTGATGGTAGCTATGTTTCAAGTGATGTTTAGTTTTCTAGTTCTCAAGTTTTAGTCCAGCTTTTCAACATCCTTATTCATGTCTATACAAATTCAACGGTAAATAAAACATTTTTCTCATTTTGGACTACGTTCAAAAAAGAATGTCATGTACATTCATAATTTTAAAGTAGAAGTTTCAAAAATTCATGTTGATAACGTTACTATGTTCGTAATTGCATGTGTTGTTCGTTATGACACAACAATTTCCTTCAATGTACGTGCAAAGTTGATATTAACAATAAAATTGCTGTTTGAAATAATAGAGTTATATTTATATAATTTTTATACTGGAGAAAGCTGGGGGGAATTGTTGCCAGTTTTGTTCAATATAGATGCGACATAAATTATTTTAAGAATGGTCAACGGCGAAATACAGCTTGTAACAAATTTTACTGCATCAAAAGTATGTACACAAAATATAGCTATATTTGAAAATGATCCGTATCGAGTGCCACGTTTTAAAGGTTTCTTTGTAAGTCGTGTATGAATAAATTACTTAATTTAATTGAGTGCTTAGACAGAATGTGAAAGCAAGAAACATAGCTCACTTGTAGACAGGAATACAGTTGGGTTGAGTTTTAGGCATAGAAATTTATATAATTTGAAAATTTGTTATGTTTCATACAACAAAATATCAAATAAGTAAACAACAGGATGTGTAATTAACTCATTCATAATCTCCACTCTATTGATAAAAGTATGAGCTGCAACGATGCCTTCAATTAAGAAGGAGCTAGAATTCTCGCCCCAATACAGTACATCCGGTCAAAAGGCCCGATAATTTATATCGTTACATCTATCTCCTCGTAAGGAACAAAACAAGGTTATAATTTGAAGGACCTAAGAGCAGTTTTCATAAAATTGGTAATCACATGTAGAACGTTCTTCATAATGTACGTCCTATAGAAGATTTTCTTTTGACTGAGGGGTTTGATGTGTCGTTGTCTGGTCGTGCCTGATTGGTTTCTATACTGACATTTGTGGATGTGTCTTGCGTAGAGAACTTAACAGCAACGATTGCTCATTTGGGTTTTCGGACTCAGATTGTTCATTTTCTTTCTCAGAAAATCGTTGTCTTGGTAGATTAAAGTCATCTCCGAATCGTTAGAAATGAAATGAGTAATTTGGAGCAAAATTGTAAGCGTCGTTCATGTTGACGAAAGCAGGCCAAAAAGAAAAGCAATAATGCGCATGCGTATTAATTTTATATTGCAGCACCCAGCCATTGTACCCATCATGCTCGCTCTGCAATCTTCAGAAACGTTGTGAATATCAGTGGGACTAGTGTAGAAGATTCTGCCAGAACGTGACATCATGCAGCTGAGGAAAATATATCTGTTTTAAAGAGGAATGATTTGTCAATCACTTTGAAAATACAAGTTCTTATTAAACGTCTTGTAAAATTGTCGTGTTGCTTACAAAGGCCAAGAGAGTTGATATAATACGGGCATATTCAACTAATTCAAGTTACATCATCGATGTGAGGTTCTCTAAGTGATCACGTCTTTAATAAGGCATGAGCGTACATACACAAAAAGAAAAACACATGTTGTAGACAAGTGAAAAATTAATCATTTTAAGAAATATACAACAAATGAAATTACTTCAACTAATATCATTATAACTTATATATTTGTAAATGCCACGTTTGCGTCTATTACAGTTCCTTTAAAAATAAAGCATGAATTAATTATCAATTTCAATAGCTTGCTGAAACCAAAATAAGCACATCAAAACAAGCTACATTTAGAAATGGATAATTTCGGTCAATTTGAGAGGTAGAGGCTTATAGATACATACCTTGATGGTACCTATGTTTGAAGTGGTGTATAGTTTTTTAGTTCTCAAAGTCTTAGTCCAGCTTTTCAACATCCTTATTCATGTCTATACAAATTCATTGTTTTTGCCGTGAGTATAAACACAGAGAGATTGAAAGCAGGATTACATGAGCATGCTGGCGATATGAACGGTAAATAAAACATTTTTCTCATTTTGGACTACGTTCAAAAAAAAATGTCCTGTACATTCATTATTTTAAAGTAGAAGTTTCAAAAATTCGTGTTGATAACGTTAATATGTTCGTAATTGCATGTGTTGTTCGTTATGACATAACAACTTCCTTCAATGTACGTGTAAAGTTGATATTAACAATAAAATTGCTGTTCGAGATAATAGAGTTATATTTATATAATTTTTATACTGGAGACAGATAGGGGGAATTATTGCGAGTTTCGTTCAATATAGCTGCAACATAAGTTGTTTTAACAATGGTCAACGGCAAAATACAGCTTGTAATCAATTTTACTGCATCAAAAGTATGTGCACAAAATATAGCTATATTTGAAAATGATCCGTATCAAGTGCCACGTTTTAAAGGTTTCTTTGTAATTCGTGCATATAAAACAATTACTTAATTCAATTGAGTGCTTAGACAGAATATCAAAAGAAGGATACATATCACTTGTAGACAGAAATACAGTTAGGTTGAGTTTTAGGCATAAAAATTTGTATAATTTGTAAATTTGTTATGTTTCATACAACAAAATATCAAATAAGTAAACAACAGGATGTGTAATGACTCATTCATAATCTCCACTCTATTGATAAAAATATGAGCTGCAAGATGCCTTCAATTAAGAAGGCGCTAGAATTCTAGCCCCAATACAAAACATCCTGTCAAAAGGCCGATAATTTATATCGTTACATCTATCTTCTCGTAAGGAACTAAACAAGGTTATAATTTGAAGGACCTAAGAGCAGTTTTCATAAAAATTGGTAATCACATGTAGAACGTTCTTCATAATGTACGTCCTATAGAAGATTTTCTTTTGACTGAGGGGTTGGATTTGTCGGTGTCTGGTCGTGCCTGATTGGTTTCTATACTGACATTTGTGGACGTGTCTTGCGTAGAGAACTTAACAGCAACGATTGCTCATTTGGGTCTAAGGACTAATATTGTTCATTTTCTTTCTCAGAAAATCGTTTTCTTGGTAGATTAAAGTCATCTCCGAATCGTTAGGAATGAAATGAATAATTTGGAGCAAAATCGTAAGCGTCGTTCATGTTGACGAAAGCGCGCCAAAAAGAAAAGAATGATGCGCATGCGTATTAATTTTATAATGTACCCAGCCATTGTACCCAGCATGCTCGCTCTGCAATCTTCAGAAACGTTGTGGATATCAGTAGGACTAGTGTAGAAGATTCTGCCAGAACGTAACATCATGCAGCTGAGGAAAATATATCAGTTTTAAAAAGGAATGATTTGTCAATCACTTTGAAAATACTTGTTCTTATTAAACGTCTTGTAAAACTGTTGTGTTGCTTACAAAGGCCAAGAGAATTGATATAATACGGGCATATTCAACTATTTCAAGTTACATCATCGATGTGAGGTTCTCTAAGTGATGATCAGGTTTTTAATAAGGCATGAGCGTACATACACAATAAAAAACACATGTTGTAGACAAGTGAAAAATTAATCATTTTAAGAAATATACAACAAATGAAATTACTTCAACTAATATCATTATAACTTATATATTTGTAAATGCCACGTTTGCGTCTATTACAGTTCCTTTAAAAATAAAGCATGAATTAATTATCAATTTCAATAGCTTGCTGAAACCAAAAATAAGCACATCAACACAAGCTACATTTAGAAATGGATAATTTCGGTCAATTTGAGAGGTAGAGGCTTATAACTACATACCTTGATGGTAGCTATGTTTCAAGTGATGTTTAGTTTTCTAGTTCTCAAGTTTTAGTCCAGCTTTTCAACATCCTTATTCATGTCTATACAAATTCAACGGTAAATAAAACATTTTTCTCATTTTGGACTACGTTCAAAAAAGAATGTCATGTACATTCATAATTTTAAAGTAGAAGTTTCAAAAATTCATGTTGATAACGTTACTATGTTCGTAATTGCATGTGTTGTTCGTTATGACACAACAATTTCCTTCAATGTACGTGCAAAGTTGATATTAACAATAAAATTGCTGTTTGAAATAATAGAGTTATATTTATATAATTTTTATACTGGAGACAGCTGGGGGGAATTGTCGCCAGTTTCGTTCAATATAGCTGCGACATAAATTGTTTTAAGAATGGTCAACGGCGAAATACAGCTTGTAATAAATTTTATTGCATCAAAAATATGTACACAAAATATAGCTATATTTGAAAATGATCCGTATCGAGTGCCACGTTTTAAAGGTTTCTTTGTAAATCAAGTATGATTAAATTACTTAATTCAATTGAGTGCTGAGACTGAATGTGAAAGCAAGAATACATAGCACTCGCTTGTAGACAAGAATACAGTTGGGTTGAGTTTTAGGCATAAAAATTTATATAATTTGTAAATTTGTTATGTTTATAAAACAAAATATCAAATAAGTAAACAAAATATCAAATAATTAAACAACAGGATGTGTAATCAACTACAAATTTGACACATACAATGCAATATTTTCAGTTTAAATTTGTAGACAAACTGTTGTGTCTGTTGTTCCTTATAAATATTAAAATTGATTTTCACACTAAAGACAACAGAAATTTTTTCGTGCTAGTAGATTTACATCAAGGTTTGACTATATACAATAAAATGGTGGCGCAAAATTCGTCATTTAAACTTCGCATAGTAAAGCAGAACTTGTAATAGTGCAAATTCATTGACGAAACTTCGAGCATAAAAAGACTGCTGTCTAAATCTCAAATAATTAATCTCTTTTATTATCAGCTGAAACCATCCTATTCTTCATGAATACTTAACATGAAATTACGTGCATGCATCATCGATAGTTGGCAATAAATTATTGAAATACAGTCGACCCAAGTACATAAAAAGAGCTTTCATGATCTTGTCCTCACTCCAAACTTGTGGATATCAATCACATATCACAAAATGGCGAAATATACTTTTGCGTTGGTCGTAATTTTTTGTATTGGTGTTATTATTGAAGGGTAAGTAATCATATTTTAAGTTCAATTTTGGGATTTTTCACTAAATTTTGTTGAACGTTATCAATGTTTCTATGTTTTACGGCATATCTTAACGAGTAAATAAACATCAAGCCGTTTTCAGTTAGCTGCACTATGTTAAGTCATCAATCTATTTACGAGTTTGTTTTAAAACAATTTCATTTTTTGGCTATACTAAATCAATGATTAGAGGAATATTATGTCGTAATGTATATAGTAATAAAGAAAGTAAATGTATTGATCTCATTTCCTTCATTATTTCCATAGAGCAAATATAACAAGTGAAAAAGAAATTAATATAAAAGATAATTTCTCATCGCTCAACTTTGACATGAAACGCACTTTAAAAGTTGTTCAAAGAAATGTAACATTAAAGAAACAAATTGCATTAATAAAAGGGCAAATAAAGACACTGAAAAAATATCACAAAAATCTACAAACACAAAAAAAGCACCTTCAAGCATTTAAGATTGCGCTTCATTCCAAAATCAACAAGACACATGTACAAACTTACAAATTAGTAAAATTGCAAAAACAAATTAAGAACATTGAACTGAAAATGATTAATTTGTCATTACAAATGAAAACAATCGATGTGAAAGTAGCAACAATTCAAGCACAGCTAAAAAAACTAGAAAAACAACTGAAAGCTCTTTACAAAGAAAATAGAAAACTCACAGGAAAGTCACAAAGAGGTAAGAATGATTTTAAGTAACAGTAGTGACATTTAACAACATATTATTTCATGGCAGATCTCTTTGTTTACATTACCAGGGAAAGACTGCGCAGATCTGTACAAAAAAGGTGAAAAAAAGAACGGAGTTTATCAAATTAATCCTGATGGTCAGGGTTACTTTAAGGTTTTCTGTGATATGAAGTCATCTGGTGGAGGTTGGACTGTGTTTCAACGACGTCAAGATGGAAGTGTAAACTTCTATCGAGGTTGGAAAGACTATAAACAAGGTTTTGGCGATCTTACTTCTGAATTCTGGCTTGGATTGGATAAAATATACAGACTAACATCTGCAAGGAGAAATAAACTTCGTGTAGACCTGGGAGACTGGTCAGGAAACAAAGCATATGTTGAATATGATTATTTTGCTGTAAAGAATGAAAATAAAAAATATCAACTAAGTCTTGGTAAATATTCTGGTAAGTTTTGATATATACAATATTTTTGAATGATTTGAGTGATTGCAGTTTGTAACGGGGGATTCTCCAAGTTTTGATAAAAACGGATAGTGACGGTTGGTTTCGAACTAAAGCCTTGTTTGTCAATAAAAATATAATTAATTTTGAACTTAAAAACTTACCGAAAAAATACAACAAACAAACGTAAAGTAAAAAGTCGTTCTGTTTTGCGAATGATTCTGTTGCAACGATTGATTCTGACATGTAATGATTGTGATTAGCTTATCATCAATATTAAATGCAAATTCAACTGCAGCTTTGTAAATTAGGTAATGATAACCTAGCACATGAACAACATGTATCTAATAAACACGACTAAATTATTTGGTACATAAGAAAGAATCTATACTGTGAATATCATTGTCTAATGATCATTGACTGAAATCTTTTTTACAAAATGCATGCATTGAAGTAAGCCCCTAGCATTCAATTGTAAATGCAAGTTTTAATGCCTAAATGATATATACATTATAACTTGTTCTTACATGTAAAAGTTTTTTCTGAACTTATAACCTACGGTGGCCGGTACGGGTCACCAGAAAAATAATTTAGAAAGCATAACAAACAATAAGAAAACATCATTCAAAGTCATACTACACATTTCAAAATACTCACTACACATTTCAAAATACTCGCTACACATTTCAAAATACTCACTACACAGTTCAAAATACTCGCTACACATTTCAAAATACTCGCTACACATTTCAAAATACTCACTACACATTTCAAAATACTCACACACATTTCAAAATACTCACTACACATTCGTCCCAGTCTTACCCTGGTCTGGCCTGCTCACGGTCATCATTAGTTTCCATCTACGAAACTGACGTGACATCATAAAGTAAGCATATTAAATATATAATTCCGCATTTCACAAGACAAACAAATTGAGACATTGGGATAAAAGCATGAAAATATTGGCTGAACTCTAATCAGAAATTCTTCCAGGGTTATGCTGGACTTGGTCGGGCAACAACATTAGTAGACGATCTACATATCGCAAGCAAATGTATTTGCAGTGGCTTTCGACACATGTCCGTACTTTAATAGCAAAAATTTGAGTATATGAATTTGCATTCGCTATGTCGCGTACGTACTTGTGTGATGCGTTACAAAAATAACAAGGAAACCAAAGAGGAAATTTACACATAGTGCTATAATTTGTTGCACAAGAAACGCCAAAGAAAAATGAAAATTTCGGTAATTTCAATAAAAGCAGTTCCAGTCAATAATGATTGTCGAATATCACCAATATACAATTATATGTAATCAGACCACTCATGTTGTGTTGTCTAATCAAGACCAAGAAATCCCTGGAAGTTAAAAGGCATCGATTTATCGACATGTTATGTGCCGAATTCCACATAGACAACATATCGCCACAATAGCATCAAAATATCCTTACGCGTGCTGAACTTTTAGTAAAATCGGAAGCGTATATTTGTATTAGCTTTCTGCCATCACGTCAATTTCGTATATGTAAACTAATGACAAACGTGGTTAGGCCAGACCAGGGTAAGACTGGGACGAATGTGTAGTGAGTATTTTGAAATGTGTAGTGAGTATTTTGAAATGTGTAGTGAGTATTTTGAAATGTGTAGTGAGTATTTTGAAATGTGTAGTGAGTATTTTTAAGAAATGTGTAGTGAGTATTTTGAAATGTGTAGTGAGTATTTTGAAATGTGTAGTGAGTATTTTGAAATGTGTAGTGAGTATTTTGAAATGTGTAGTGAGTATTTTGAAATGTGTAGTGAGTATTTTGAAATGTGTGAGTGAGTGGATCTGAATGTGTAGTGAGTAATGTGTAGTGAGTATGAATGTGAATGGAAATGTAATGGAAGTGAATGTGTAATGGTAAGAGTGAGTGGTAATGTGAATGGAAATGTGTAGTGAGTATTTTGAAATGTGTAGGAATGGTGTAGAAAATGTGTAAGTGGTAGAAAAGTATTTTTGAAATGTGTGAAAGATTTTGAATGTGAAGGTACTTGAAATGTGTATGGAATGTGAAGTGGAATGGAGAGGGATGGAATGTGAGTGAGTAGAAATGTGTATGGAATGTGAAGTGAGTGGAATGTGTAAGTGAGTGAAGTGAATGTGAATGGAATGTGAAAGGAAATGTGTAGTGAGTATTTTGAAATGTGTGTGAGTATTTTGAAATGTGTGTAGTGAGTATTTTGTAATGTGAATTTTAAATGAGTATTTTGTAATGTGTAGTGAGTATTTTGTAATGTGTAGTGAGTATTTTGTAATGTGTGGAGTATTTTGAAATGTGTAGTGAGTATTTGAAATGTGTAGTGAGTATTTTGAAATGTAGTGAGTATTTTGAAATGTGTAGTGAGTATTTTGTAATGTGTAGTGAGTATTTTGAATGTGTAGTGAGTATTTTGAAATAGTGTAAATGTGTAGTATTTTGAAATGTGTAGTGAGTATTTTGAAATGTGTAGTGAGTATTTTGAAATGTGTAGTGAGTATTTTGAAATGTGTAGTGAGTATTTTGAAATGTGTAGTGAGTATTTTGAAATGTGTAGTGAGTATTTTGAAATGTGTAGTGAGTATTTTGAAATGTGTGGTATGATTTTGAGTGATATTTTCTTATTGTTTGTTATGTTTTTTAAATTATTTTTCTGGTGACTCGTACCGGCCACCGTAACAACCTAAAACATAACACAAATTTATTAAAGTTTACATGGACAATTCACATTTATAAGCATGAAACACAAATATAACAATTGAGCCTCGGAAAATACACAAGTACGCCATTAAGTAAGGTATGTTTCATACGTCAAACTTTACATACACCGAACAGAGCCCTCTATTTCTAAGAGTTGGGACATGTATTGTTCTCTGGTTTGCGAACGTTGACTGGACAATATTGATCGCATGATTAATTTCCGCCATTTTCCTTCCTAATTTTGAAATTTCAACTAGTGATGTATGGTTACAATAATTGATTATTTGATAGCTAAAACATGTAACTGCATATCGCCAGAATCATGGAATCGGGAAAAAAGAAAGAAATGGCTTTACGATAGATTGGATTGTGCGTAGTGACCATTGTGTCTAACTGACCTTGACCTAAAGGTTTATTTACGAAGATTGTTTTCGAGTAAAACATCATTGGAAATAATTGTCCTAATGCTAACGATTCAATAGTTTTCTTACACACAAAGCCTGTTCTTTATAGAGAGATTATGACTAATCATTATGTTCGGAAATTACTCTAATTTGCAAGTTCTTAACCACTTCAAGAGATAATTATTGCTAATTCAATATGCTAAAATAATATACTTTCGAATATTGTATTTTGCATGTTTAGGAAATCCTTTGAAAGTATAGTATCAGTAATCATAAATAAAATATTTACTGAAACAGCTGGTTAAAAGGGATTTGTTACGTGGATAAATTGTTGGCTGTTTTTCGTCAGCAAAACTTGGGGTGTTTACAGCACTGACGAACGTAGTACATTGTCCTTAAAGCTCTTATTCTAAAAGCCTTTGCCACTTTGCCATGGAAGATACATATGTGATTAAAAACTCAAGGTAAAACCTTGTTGATCAACATCATCTCGCCCATAATTGTCTTTGAGAAGCTAAGCCGCCAAATTTAACGGCTTTTTGAAAAGTTAACTATGCTCCATAGCATAGTTAACTTTAACTACCTTTTAACTGCAGTATTATACCTGACAAGCATTGATTCAGATCTGGACGTATTTGTGTGTAGTAACGTGTTTTCTCGGCCAAGAATATGCAACCAAAATGTCGAGTATTTTCTTTACCGCAGGTAAATTATAAGCAATGAAAACAAATATCTTGGTGCTGTAGTTGAAAACTGTGAGAATATACGCTCACATACGTAAAAACGTCTAGCAGTGGGTCACGATTAGTTTCAAAGCACGAACTAGCCAACCGCGAATGCAGCTAAAATCTGCAAAATTGAGTTTGGTTTGCAGTAATTATTCACAAAAACGCCAAAAGCTTGATTGTAGTTTCCAACATATTTAAAATTTCCATTAAACAAGACGAAATTTCTTTATTCTTTTGCTCATTTAGCCAATTTCACACACTTTTATTATAAGTTTAACTTGCAAGTAGTCACGAAAATGGCGGCTCCGTGCTCGCCCTTGACCCGTCGTCCTAGCTCTTACAAATAGAGGGCTCTGGCACCGAACGCGTTAAAGACAAAAGAAAATGAGATAAAATTCCTCGTTGCATTCGGCTCATGTAAAATGCGACGTATGAAACAGGCCTAAGTAAACAAATTTTGAAAATTTATAATACAATAAGAATCAGGCCAGGTACCAATTGAGACCAATGTGAATAGACTGGATGCAGAAAAAACTTCAGGGCAATGACTATGGGGATGAAAGAAAGTTAAAAAGCCTTCATGACATGTAGCTAATTCGTAGACATCTTTTACTTTTGCGATATATTTGATTTCGAGAAGGATAAATGGTTTAATAAATTAGCAACAACTATAATACCAGCGAGTACATTGTGCATGATTGTGGTTGGAACATCCGCTAACATTAACCAGTAAAATTCGATTTTAGCTTTGTATAAAACTTAATAACGAGCATGGTACTGAATATATCTAATGAAAACTCAGGATTGTAATATGTTTCGGTATTTATACCACTTCTTTTTCACTCTATAAATTAAATGAAAAACTAATTGACAAATCTCATAAAAGCCTCGTAAACAAATGACCATTAAAAAATCTCTTGAAATCTTCTACTAACGACATAAAACACGTGTTGGGTATTTTCTGCAATTCTTAAGGAGAAATGTAAGATAACATTAGTTAAATGACGTAAAATTCTTCTGAGCAAAATTACTTTTTTTAGGAAATGCTGGAGATTCATTATCTTATCATAATGGCATGGCGTTTTCAACCAAAGATTCAGATAATGATAAATATAAAGGGAACTGCGCCATTAACACCAAAGGTGCTTGGTGGTATAATAGATGTAATACTTCCAACCTAAATGGACACTACTATAGTAAAGGATACAGCAGTTGGAGTGGTGTGGTTTGGTTTCGTTGGAAAAATAACACTAAATCCTTAAAGTTTACTGAGATGAAACTAAAACCATAAAGAATTTTTAAATATTGTGTTTCCTTAACTTTGATTAATATATCTTATGAAACTTCGCATAATATTGACATATGATAATAACTCTTAATAGAACCTTTACAATCATCATTCTTTTAAAAAAGCGTGGAAACAATTGTTGAAAAATGCTGTGGTAAAATAATAATTTTTTTCCCCAAATGATGGCATATTTGATGATATAGTTTTGAAGTGACGTCTTTTCTAACATTTCTTTGACGTTTGCGGTGAAAGTTAATTGCAAAAAATTGTGATGTTTTTTGCTCGTTCTCACGCCATCTTGGATTTATCATGCATGTCATGCGAGTATCTGATATATTATCTGGTTTGTCATGAGCAATCTTGTTCCCGCCAAAGATAATGGTTGCACATAACCTATAGACAACACAGTGTGTCTAACTGCTTGTTGTTTAGATAGATTTAAACCACTATATTATTCATTTGAAAATTTGAGTAGAAATTCACACACAAGTGAACGCAGTCATACACACCTTACATTTAAGCCCATTGCTGTTCGTAATTGGTAAATTCAAAAGAAAACCGTTATTCAAGAAGACTTTGAATGGAGACGCAAACAAACACATGTGTTGGTGCAGTTAATTTACATATATGCTACTACATAATGATATTCTTTCTAATCACCAAAAAATGAATATCTCGATCTTCAGCAACTTGTGACGGGCTCAAAATTCACCCTAAACATCACAATGGATTTTACCATTATCATGACGCAACTTGTCTCCAGGTTTCTCCTCGGAAAAATGCCTGAAATGATTTAAACATTCCATTCGAAAAAGGGCGTATTCCTGAAAGAAAGAGCAGTAATCAAGCAGATGAAGACATATTAACTACAGCTCAACTTTAGCCTTAAGGAGGTCCATAACATCATCCCATTACACTGAAAAGGCAATCTTATTAAAATAATATTTACTAAGGAGTAATTGAGACAAAAGTTACTGCAAAAAATGTAAACAAGTTTGTGTACATGTTATGTTAGAGGGCCCATTCAACGTACAGTAATGCACCAGTTAAACTGCAGGCAAATAACTTTGTTTGTCTGTTTAGGTTTTAATAAAAGTTCCTATGAACATATTTTAATAAATAAAAAGAGGAATATTTTTTATCTATCCTTTATAAAACAACAAAAAGATATAACGCAATACGCTGCTTGGTCTACAGGTGAGTTTTCAATTGCCTTTGCAAATGTGGAAAGTTGATCTCATCTTAATCAATTAAATCAATTAAAGATAATTTAGAATAGATAATTTCGCAAAACATGTTTTATTTCAAATAATACTGGTCAATGGTGATAAAAGGCTTGTAACTCATAGTTCTTTTTAAGAACTGTTTAAACTACCATCTTGCAGTTAACGTAATATTTGCGTAATATTTCCTATTTAAGTTGAGGTTCGCATTTCTCTATATATTTTCTCACGTTTTTAAATACGTTGTATGTGAGAGTAATACGTTGTATGTGAGACTAATACGTTGTATGTGAGACTAATACGTTGTATGTGAGATTAATACTTTGAATGCGAGATCTTTCGATTAATAATACAGCTGGGAATTGTTTTATATTGATTTGATTATTAAAAGAAATCCGTGCATAACGAAAAATTCAATATCTCTCATACGTGCATAACCTCTGTTCTGAAAAAATCCACATCGAGAGAACTTAGTGCAAAAGACCATGCATTTACACAAATGTTTTTGAAGAAATAACGCTAATTATTTGCAAAAAGATGATGAAGTGGTAGTGCACATTTCTAACAGTGTTTGATGTAGAATGTTCCTTATAAGACATGGTATTTTAAAAATATCAAATGTTGTACATTACCACGGTACGACAATACAACAACCAAAAAGGCAATTCAGTCACGTGATGTAAATCTAACGGTAAACAACACTATTGAACAATTCATCTACTTACGAGATAACCAAAATTAATCGAGGATTTATAACTTTGAAGAATTGAAAACATTGCCCAAAAGAAATGAGAAAGAAGAGACAATCTATAGAAAAAAAGGAAGACAAAGCTGATGTTATTTCATAAATATTTTTAAAACATACGTAAAATTAACATTTATTCGCAGAAAAACAAAACCGACGCCAATATGTAAGCACATGCGTGCAATATGTAAAAAGTTACTTGAATAGGCTTTGTAATAAAAGCCTATAAAGGTATACATAAAACCGACCTGAATTAAATGGCGTCATTAAACCCTAAACTGACGTATTCCAAAAACTGAACCTTAAATAAACGAGAACTACGACAGTGAAAATAAATCTGTCAACACATACGTACTCATAGAAATCTAAGAATTTCCAAAATTTATCTTGCGCTATATTAATACAAGAGGACGATTGTTATAATATTTACCTATCAGCTTCGTCGATAACTTTTTCAATCTCGTCTAACGTGACGTCAGTCGTTTCATTGTAAGCTTGTAAATACGCACGGACAAAAAATACCTGAAATTTCGATAAGTTTGGAATAAGAATTTTTCACAAAATTTTTATTTCATGAGCCCGCGTCTTTCCGCTGACTTTGACTACCAAATCCGCCATGTTTTTGACCACGGGCCGCGCGCCAATAATTTATAGTAATTTTGTTAACGTGTTCCCTCCAGGTCTTATAGAACTCAATGGAAATACCCCTACGGCAAAACACCGGGGGGACCTCTACGGCAAAACACCGAGGGCAAACCTCTACGGCAAAACAATGAGAGAAATAACTCTACAGCAAAACACCGGGGTAAAACCTCTACGGCAAAACACCGAGGAAAATACCTTTACGGCAAAACACCGACGACAAAAAACTTCCTCGGCAAAACACCGAGATGAGAAAGCAAAAAAAGCAAAGCAATCAAAAGCAAAAAAAAACACGAGAAAAACAGAAATAAAGTACTGAGAATAAATAGTTACACCGCAAGGAATAGCAAAATCATCACATCATTAACACATGGTAGCTATAAATGTTGTAATTCAAATCAAGCAATAATAGATAGCCACATTATAAACAGCAGATCATCCTTTTCATATGAACTATACTTCGAGAGTTATTTTTAACCATAAAATTGTTGTTATCTTTTCTTAAATTATTACATATATTAGTGAATTACCTTTTGATCATAAGAAGGATATTTGGTGACGTCTCCAGTAAAAAAGGGATAATGTGGATGATTATAATCAAATATCCATTCACTGAAATGATTACCAATATCGTATCCTCTGAATCAAAAAATAACAAATATTACAAAAAAATTTGACAAGATAAACAATGTTTAAAACAAGAAAAGTTGAAAAGTTTTGATGAAATAAATAATTTAAAATGTTCGAAAAGAAAGATAAGCAGCCGGTTGAAAAGCATTATGGGTGCAATATGGTTATTTTGTTGCCAGCTCTTCAAATGAACAACATTTGTCATTCGTGACAGATGAGTCAAATATCAAACGCGCGTTTGTTTAATTTTGTCGATCACACTTGTCACGAATAACAAGTACGCGCGGCAAGTTTACCAGTGTGCGGCGGGCTTAAGTGAACAAACAAAACCCTTGCTATCATAATATTTGACAACTATACACAGCGCAAAGATGAAATAATATTCCAGATATAGAACTAAATGTCTCCTTTCTTCCTTCCTCATTTAAGATAAACAAATATAGAAACGTAGACAAGATAAACAAATTTAGAAACGTTAAAAATAAGAAAAGTTGAAATGTTCTGATGAAACAAATATTCAAAATTTTCTAAGAGAATGATAAGCAGCGGGTTGCAAAGCATTAT
Organism: Xenia sp. Carnegie-2017; assembly: GCF_021976095.1. NCBI lineage: Eukaryota > Metazoa > Cnidaria > Anthozoa > Malacalcyonacea > Xeniidae > Xenia > Xenia sp. Carnegie-2017. Next base: position 3,076,913 of record NW_025813493.1, on the reverse strand, counting down.
GGGTACAAATTGGCTGGTTTTTGACAGCTCTTCCCCCTTACTCCATTGTTGACTGCTTTAAGTGATCAAACGAAAATCTTACTATCATAATATTTGACAACTCTACGCAGCGCGAAGATGAAATAATATTCCTTTCTTCCTTCCTCATTTGCGGTTTAAACGAAAATTATCCTTCTCTCTTTTTTTTCACCTGTAGTTATAACAAGAATATTCGAAATCAATCACACGAATTTTTGCCTCATCGAGATCTTCATTTGCTTTCACCAACAAGTTTCCTGTAGGTATTTAAATTATATTTAACCTTTATTAAAAACCCATAATATTCACAATGACATAGTTGGAAATCTTTACCTGGTTGTACGTCATTATGGCAGAAGAAAACTGGTGATTGGCTGTTTTCAACCACGTGCCTAACACATCAACAACAAAATAAAAATAATGTAAGCAACACTTAAATTCATTGATCCTAAAACATCTTTTTGACACATAAGTATTTTCAGTATAATTAACTTTGTATATGGTTTGTGCATAGCATTTCAGCAGTTGATGTCTCATATTATATCATTAAATAAATTAAGGATTTGTGATTATGTGAATTTTAAGTAATTTAAAAATCTATTGTTTTTATTCATTTAGTACTGTGGTTGATTGACTGTGTGTCCAAATAAGTAAGTACGTCATACAATTGCTTTCATATAATGTTCTTCTTTGTAAAAATTTTTAAGTAAAGGCTACGTAGTCTAAAGGCAGCATAATAAAAAAAAACCACAGAAAAATAAGAAGCCATTATTATTCTATCAAGACGTTGATATTTGATCTTCATCAGGCATGAAGCATACAATTTTCAACATCATTGTCAGACTACTGACTAGCAGTAGTAGTAGCTTAAACAGAAAACGACAACTTAATGCATAGGTATAAAAATAAGCATTCATTTATCACGTAAGTAATAAAAAATGTTTACTGTGTTTCTAAACGCGGGAAAGTTTGGAAGAAAAAATAAATTGCGTGCCAAGCACGAGCACGAATTGAGTACTTTCAATGAATTTCGAGTTGCTCCGAAACTTTCACAAGTATGTATTTCATTCATAAATTAAAACCAACATTAAAAAGACAAACTTAACGACATATTGTTTAAATTTTCCGTGTCCACGCAAACCACGCAATCTGCGATATTTTCGCGAGACTGAAAAATGGTTTCTGATACACGGGGTTTTCGAGCATTCAACCAATCAGCGCCAATCATAAATTTATTTTCAAAATATCATAAAATCGAAGACTAAGACAACTTTAAAAAAGAGAAAACCGTCAGTATCATCTACTTTTCTATCTAATCCTACATCGTACGTACGCTCAGTCAGTCACAATGTATGATCTCAATTATAATCACAAAATCATTTAAATATCCCACCTGTAGACACAATAGTTTCCCAACAAGCTCCTCCCCCCACACGTGACCGGTCTCCCTAGTCCCCATGACCGTTCTCTTTTTGAGTAGCTGACTATTTTCCATACCTGATAAATTTGAGAATTTCATCAATGTCAAATTTATGAAAATTTCATCCAAGATCTTTAATTTATCAACATTGGAAAATTTAAGACCTTTAATTTCCTTCACAAATCTATCAAAAAAAATAGACTATAAACAATCAATGTATTATATACTGTACACTGTCATAAAATAATAATATAAGGACATGGTGAGGTCATTTCGAACAATATGAAGTCTTGAATATATTTTAAAAAAAGTTGTAACAGAAAGTGGGTTTACTTCAAAACTAATTCAGATTGGTGCAAAAGATTCAAAAGAGTCAAACTCACATTTGAAGTGAATCCAAAAACCAAGTTCCTTCCTTTGAGAGAGGAAGTTTTAGCTTATGAAACGCAGCTACATGCTCAGCTATTTGTTGTGATAAACGAGGATACTGGACTTCCCGACTAGTCAATGCTCGAACCTTTAACAAATTACAACACAAGTAAATTAAACTTTGGTAAACAATGCAAAAATTAATGTTGCAAAAATTTCAACTATTTAACAGTTTAATTCAAAAATTATAAACTCTTTCCAATACAAATGAGAATGAATTGACAATTTTTCTATACAGACTGTATAGTTAGTATGAAATAATCAATACTGATTATACTACTATCGGTGGAATACAAAACTCAGCTGTGCTAGAACAGATTTAAATTGATATTAAAGCAGGAAAGCTAGGGCACGTTCTTTCCATACAAGCAGGTGATATAGTCACTACAAAAAGATAAACTTTCCTTACATTAATCGCTGATTTTTTTTCTACTTACATTAGGAATAAACTGTTCAAGTCTTCCATCAGGAAATATACCATACAACTCTGGGGCCATCTTTTTTTCAGCTAAAAGGCCACAAATGATGCATTCCTCCATCATGCGAACATTGTTGTCAGACAAATCTGCATAGAATGCACCATATAGCCGAAGCAGTGCTTTGTTCACACCATCAGGATTATAATTTGCATATTCATGTGGCAAAGAGCACAGAAACAAATGATTCGTTAATCCACCACTGTAATTGTTAAAATAATCACTCAAACTATGATTTCATCTCCTCTGAGAGGTAAGTTTATCAACAAAAGAGCAAAGATAGACATGCATAGAGGTAAGATCAGAGCATTGGTTAAATAAATATACAAAATAAGCCCATTCTTAGATTAATCATATCTTACAAGATCTTTTCTTCCGGAAATTAATTTCTAAATCAAAGGTACTATTATGAAGATTATTTTGCATATAAAACAAGGATGCTTATTTGAAATCCATCACACTTTGCAATCTGCAGCCTTGCTAAACTGCAGAAAATCTTGCATATTGCATCGAAACATATAAATCTTGAGAAGAAATTTAGTGTGGCAGCTAACACAAACAGCCCAGTTCTCTTTAAAACGTTGGCAATAGACATATAGAGAATATTTTCACCTTATATATCATTGAGAACATTTTACCATTAAATGAATGTCGCCCCATCTAAACAAGTATAGTTCTTACAGATACGTTTTTGAAAATTGTACTTACTGAATTCGTTCAATTTCAAAATGTTGTGGACTGATTTTCTTCCATTTCCCACCGAGATATTTTCGACATAAATTATAGCCGAAATCTTTGATCTTAGCGTCAACCATTTTTCCAGTAAGAAAATAATTTTTCAAACTACGCACAACTTTGTAGCCAAGCATGGTCGAAACCAGCCAAGCAACAGCGCAGTCATTTTAGTGATGGCTTGAGAAATGTGTCGAATTTACTCAGGAAATGACAACAATCACTGATTCTACGGTCGTTGAAGGTCGATCATGAGGTCGTTCGTTAAAATGACGTGAAAATTGCAAGAACTTTGCACAAATTACATGCAACAAATGACATGATTCAACGTAAACAAAGCTTTAGCCATGTGATACTTATTCATTCGTGCACAGAAGGCGGTCTACCATTTCCTAATATGAAGTGACGTGTAAACTTCATCCGTCAATATCACAAAATCATATCCAACAAAACTAATCGTGAAAATGCAGAGCCAAAGGACTTCTAGAAAACGTTTAACATGGTAATGAAATGTGCTTTTGACTCTGAAAATGACTACCGCTACGGTTGTCGAAACGTCAGTCAACAACAACAAAAACAGTCCTTCTCAGGACTATACCAACCTGGACGATCTACATTTACAAACTTGTAACGATACTCCCGGGTTCAAACCATTTACTTGAAATGTGCATTGCTTACAGTAACAATATTAAGTAATTAAATTATCATCGTTTATTAGTAATTGTAATATTACAGATGATTAGTGATAGCAAGAAATGTACTGTAACCAGTGGCGTAGCTAACAATTACTTTAGACGGGGCAGATAGATAAATTTTCCTACAACAGGGCGTGGTAATTTGGGCGTGGCTAAAAGAAATGTATTTTTTAAAAATGGGGTTTAAAAACTGTGTACAAATAAATATACATAAGGCTTTACCATTTTAAATAAACCAAGTGCAACAAATGTGAAATAACAAATAATTATTAAAAAATTCTTTTAGTTTTGTCGTTCGAGAAAGGCATTTGAAGTTCTCGAATCGAAATTTTTGAAATAATGTCTCGGTTGATGGAAATACATGCGAGGGTTGGCTGGCGCTGAATTTTTGTGAAAACAATCAAAAAAAATTTTATCCAATCTGAATGTATGAGAAAACAATTTTAGCCAATCTGCATTGCGTTTGAGCCTTCAAAAATATGACGAATGTGTAGATAAGTGTCCTAGCATAGGTTTTGAGAATTATTTGGCACAAAACCTAAAAATATTCGCATTTTTCATATGCATAGAAATACATTTTAATGTAAAAAACTACAAAATGCAGTAAAATTATTCATGACAAATGAGATGTATTTTTTCGTGGTCTTCCATGTACTTATAAGATATTTATGGTTTTGTGAAAGTGTTTCTGTTAACGGTCGTTAATTTGTCTTGAGAATTGCCTACCTTGTCAAAATATAAGACCTTTAACACCATATAAACGTGTAACTCACGCGAGATAGTCCACGTAACAAACATTGCATATAAATCACGAAATATACTTACTACATAAATCGATTGCATAAAAAACATAAACAGATTTCTGGGCAGCCAAAAGTAGGACATGCAATACTGGAAAGTTTCTACCTGTGAATGAAAGTGAACTAATATCTTCTACAATCTCGGGAAGAAACTGAAAAATTCTTTGTTGACCTTGTACAATTCCTCGTCAATGACATTCTATAGAGTACTCTTCTCACAACACTCCATCTGTATTTACTAATTTTGCAGAGTACACTTTGAATCTTCTTGCAAATCTCTTGTGGTGATTGCTTCCTCTTCATTTTCAAAATCAGATTCCTCGTCCTAAAGCAAAGACACTGGTATGTATTTTTTCATGTCTTTAGCAAGATCATGAACATTTCCCACTTCTATATACCACTTGAGCCAACGAGCTTAAAAAGTATAAGTATGATTCATCGATATTTCTTTAAACAACATCTCCAGAAGACTCGGTTTTGTTACTCGATTGTTTTGGTATTGAAACCTCGTCTTCGCCATGCGTATAGAGCTTTTATCGTCGTCAACATGGTTGGAATCATTCGTATTTTCTTTGGTCCACGAGTCACATTCCAAATTCTCGAGTGTACGCTAGATGCTTCAACTACGTTCAGTTTCATCAAGCTTTCTTCAACCTACAAACGACTTAATTACCAATAACTTAACTAAGAGTTACTTAAAACATACCCACGTGTTACAAATATCTCAACAAGTTACCAATAACATACCAATGAATTACCAACGAGTTACCGCTAGCAACCAACTTTTTAGTCTACATAGCTACATTGCTTAAAGCTCAAAAGCAAGTTTGCGAACTATTCTCAACACAGTAAAAAATTCATCAAAAAGATATGAAGCATTTTAAACAGTAAAACGGATATAAGTCAAAATGTAAGAAATCATAGACTGCTGCAGCTGCTTTTCTTCTTCAAGGAGATAAAAAGGAAATTTATATTTTGATACAAACACGCAACATTTGAAAGCTCAGATACTGTTCTTTCATTATGGTAAAAAATCACGAAAACCTATTTAGTTATTTAATATTAGTTATGCACCAGAGCGAGCTGAAGTTGGGTTGCTTTTTTGCGACACGGTTTCAGTAAATACTGTACCAAGTCCAAAGAAAAATCCATCTGCCAATCAATCAACACGAATAAAGACTGTAGAGATTTATTTCATTGTAAAGACTATAAGCAACAAATTCTACGACAAAATACATAATGTTCACTACACATATATTCATTATAGTCATGAAATCATCACTTTATTAAAAATTTCCTGATGGTTTTATTTTCATTTCAGTGAATTTTAAAGAATAAGAAAATCCTTTCCACTCTTTCCAAACAACACCTTTGTACCAAGATGCAGAAGGTTGATAATTGCCATGATAATAATACCCATTTAGGTTGGAATCATAACAATAATAATACCACCAAGCACCTTTAGCATTTACAGCGCAGTTTCCTACAACATCTGTATCGTTGTCTGAATCTTTTGTCGTAAACGACTTGTTTTTATGGGCGGATAATGAGTCCCCAGCAGTTCCTAAATGGCGATAATTGTGTTCAAGATAACACACACTTAACAGAAAAATCTTTTATAACGCATTACATTTTGCTACTACAGTCTTACTTGAATGCTTGTGTATAATATTAAGGTTTATTTAATGGACATTTGACAAAGATATTTACAATAGAGGTATGCTTTTTGCACTAACATGTTTCTCATCATTTAGTTCTTTGATTATGTAGAGAAATATTCAAGCTAATATACCAAATTCACATGTGTTTTTATATATAAATCTGTTCAGGCCCTTACTCATAATTTGCTGTACACAAAGCTGAAGCTGAATTTGTAATTTATTTTTATGAGTAAACTAGTCTTTATCCTCGAATGGCTCTCTAGTATTGCCTGTCCAGAAGTAGTTGTTGCAGTTAGTAATTTAGTTGTTCTACTGGTATTTTCAAAACTGTATTCACACGACAAAATAATTTTTGATTTATCAATGGGGTTGTTTGTTGTATTTTATAAGTTTAAACAATATATTGCTTTTATGACATATATTTACCGAAAAAGGTAAATCAGTTCATGCAAACTCCAAGCATCCAAGGCAATTTAACTTAATGCTGATATCATTTTTATCACATTAACCTTTAGAATTTTGTGTGCTTTAATTGTTTGTATTTGTCTATTGACTTACCAGAATATTTTTCCAAGACTCAATTGATGTTTTTCATTTTCATTCTTTACAGCAAAATAATCATGTTCAGCATATGTTTTGTTTCCTGACGTGTCTCCAAGATCAACACGAAGTTTATTTCTCCTTGCAGATGTTAGTCGGTATATTTTATCCAATCCAAGCCAGAATTCGCCTTTCAGATCACCAAAACCTTGTTTATAGTCTTTCCAACCTCGATAGAAGTTTACACTTCCATCTTGACGTCTTTGAAACACAGTCCAACCTCCACCAGATGACGTCATATCACAGAAAACCTTAAAGTAACCATGACCATCTGGATCAATTTGATAAACTCCGTTCTTTTTTTCACCTTTTTTGTAAAGATCTGCACAGTCTTTCTCTTGTATCTCCTTTGAGCTTTGTTTCATTCCTGTTAGTTTTTGACATTTTTTTGAAAGCCTTGTCAAATGTTTTTCAATAGTTTTTAACATGTTTTGTGTTTTTGCTAGTTGTGCTTCGAGTGTTTTCTTTTGTATGTATAGCTTAAGTAATCTTTGGCGGCACTTCGAATTCCAGAAGCCACATTTCATGTTAGGGCTGCACGTTTTCTAATATATATAAATATAATTATATGTTCAGCATTAATGTTTTTCACATACAGCAAAATAGATTACCTATTTTTCACTTTAATTACTTTTATGCAATATGAACACAGAGCTAAAAAACGATAAAACTAAAGCCTTGAAGGATGCGAAAGGGAATTATGATACCAATATTCAAATAGCACAGGGTGCACGAACAGAATTACACTGGTGGCTTTTAAATGCTGAAAATTTATTTCAGAAATTTTCAGGAAGAAACACCAGTACTCAATTACTATTGATGCTTTCCTCTCAGGGTGGGAGGCATGGCATCAAGGAACATTCATAAGTGATGCATGGAAAAATCCGAGTCTACAAACAACATTGACTATTTAGAAATGAGAGGCTATCTAACGAGGTCTACACACCTTTGCAAAGCATAATGAGATCTCGCTCATAAGAATACTGTATGACAACCCAACTGCAGTAAACATCATAAATCGTATGGGTACACGCTATTCAGACATAAATAATACTATGACAAAAATGATTTCAGAATTGTGTATAAATAAAAACATCTGAATTAGTCTTGCTCTCATCTTAGGCAAACAAAATGTTGTTGCTGATTGAAATACAATCGTTTTGACAAGAAATCCTTTTTGAATAGAAAGATGCGCAGTTTGATAACCTTTTCTTGAACATTTGCCATGAGTAGATTTATATATATAAATATTTATAGGTAACAGCCTATAACAAACACTTAGAGCTCAGTATAGGCACGAGTCAATACTATCAAAATAAGAATTTTCATATAAATGGTATACAAAAAACATTTTATGTTTTATGATGACAGTAGCTGAAAGTAAATTATTGTTGATGTCGTGTTATATGTCATATATGAATTTTTTCATTTTTTTACCTCTATCACTTTTGATGTTGATTCAGTGAATGGTTCAGCAGTTGCATATTTTTGAGATATGACATTTCCATCGAGAAAGACGCAACCAAAAATCGCTAAGAGAGCAAAGGTCCTCATGATCTTATAATGTAGAAACCAATATGACTAAAGAAAATGAGCTTGCCCGAGAATTTAAAGTGATATACGATCCTGTTTTTGTCTTCAGAGCACTACCAGCTGTGGTGAATATCACTTTCTATTTTCAGATGTCATCATATACATTTAAAGCGTTTCATAGAATAGATTTTTTCGAATATAAATATTTTTTAAAATGACAGTGTGTATTGTATTGCCATGAAAAATACGTTATAAATAAACAATCAAACACGTTTTTTGATTGAAAGAGAATTGACATAAAGGAGATATCAATTCGCTAAAAGAGGAAGAAATTTAGATGGAACTCATGCCGTGGATTTTTCATCTTTTTTATAGACATAATTAAAATAAAATATTGTACATGTTTTAAGTAAATCCTATTTTATTTCCTATTCTAAAATTTATAACCTTTATACAGTTATATTGTCCTTTTGGAAGATAAATTTAAATAACTTAAGCTCGCTAATGTTTTCATTGCGTTTGTGAAGTTAAGCAGATTTTATTACAACTTAACTGAGTGTCCTACTGATGCTTAAGAAATCATGCGAAACGCTTAGACTTCATTTTATGTTTGAATAAGTTTACGTTCGTCAAAATTTCGCGTTTTCTTACAATACTAACGTCTTTGTTTTGTCTTTACTTTTTATCAAATCATATTGGTATTTTGTTAAATATTTGTAAATGATCATTGGAATTATGTTTGATATATAATATCATTAAGTTTTCAGACAAAAAAATAGGGTCCCCTATTGACTTGACCTTACTATGAAGAGCAAAGCTCATGCTAACTACGTATGCCAGTGTTCTTATCGAGAACTCCTTTCCTAAACATTGTCATTGTTGATAGTTTTTGTTTGAAGCCACTGTCGATAGCTAGCAATCCAGCTGTGTGATACAGAACAATAATTACTAGGTCAATGTCAAACTCGTTGTCCAAGGCGGCAAGTGGTTTTTGAGCAATGTCATAGATTTATTTGATTTGTTGTGATGCAAAGTGGATGGATTGTGATGCAAATTCCTGTAATAATTAGTAAAAAGTATCAAAAACATGAGAATTTGCTAAACTTCTTAATTTATGACCAATATTATAAACTATTTAAATTGGCTATTCACATTTGTTTTTACCATAGATTGAATGAGTCACCGAAGATATATAGAATACGTTCCAGGAAAAGATGCACAACAGAATTCCAGTATTTTATGAACTGAAGACCCCTGCATGATAAACATAAAGTTATTTACCTTCGGGATGGAGTGGTTGGTCAGTGCTAAGTAGAAGGAGGAGGACTAAGCAATGTCAGTACAATGTAGAGGTACACTGAGTGAGTTCAGTACAATTGCTTGTGGACGATGTGAATGTACATGAGGAGGTGGAGGATGGGAAGGTGTTTAAAGAGATGGAGGATGTGCAGGTGTATAAGGAGGTGGAGGATGTGCAGGTGTAAAAGGAAAAAGAGGGTGAAGGAAGAGACGAGGGATAATAAATGGTAATCCGTAGAAGGAGATGAGAAAAAGGTAAAATAAAATTGTTTCTCCTCCTTTCCTCTCTCTCTCTCTCTCTCTCTTCTTCTCTTCTTCTCTTCTCTCTCTCTCTCTTCTCTTCTCTCCCTCTTCTCTCTCTCTCTTTCCATCTCATTTCTCCTTTTTCCACCGTTTTCTAATGCGAATAGTGAAACGAATACTAGCATTAACTAACACAAACATTATGGGTGTCAACACATCACGACTATTATTATTATTATAATTATATAATATTTATACAGTATTTTCTTCAGTACAGAACACTGTCATCAACGAAATAGCTGTATAAATACATATAAATAACACTTAAAACATACATTAAAAAATTACAATACTAAAATAGTAAGACTAAACCAAAATAGTAAAAAAACAGCAACTCTTACACGAAGACCAACATCAACACTAAGAAAACACCAGCACTATGACGAACACTGACACTGATGTTAACACATTACTTAAACTTTGACAAATATTAACATTTTTCCTGTTCAAGTGATCACATTTTTCGTTACTATTTCCTTCACGTATAACCTTATTCTTAATCACAACATCACATTTTGAATTTTTTAAACAACGCGCACACCATTTATAATTTTCTTACCATAAAGCACTCTGCATTCTATGTGTTGTATTTTGCTTTTCAATCAAGTAGATTATTTGAAAAAATTTCTTGAGTAAGAATTTTTTATAATATTTGTGACTATTTCACACAATTTCTACACATCTCCTTTATGTCACAATGTTTATATTTATATCTACTTGATGTCTACCTTTATTTATCTTTATGTCAATCATTGTGTCTTTCTTCATGTTTATCTACCGTGATATATCTACATTTATGTCTTACTTTATGTCTTTCTTTATGTATACCTTCATTTTTTATGCAATATCAATATAAATTTACAAGATGTAAGGACTTCAGAATGTTCAGACTTAAGTCTGAGGTGGTGAAACTTCTTGGATCACAATTCGAGAGACTGAATTCCATCCACTGTTTGCATAACCAGCGTTTACTTTATTGCAATCGCCGACATAGAAGCCAACATTAACTGTACCATTGTTAATGTTGCCACAATATCCCTCTATATGACGATGACGATGAATATTTTGTGTTCCTTTACCTTTCCACATGTAGAGGACACCTTCAATTGTTGGACTACATTCTTTTCCATTCAATTTAAAATACCATCGTTTGCAACAATAGTCACAGTCAGAAATACGGAGATTACCACCATAGAACACACGAAGGTACGTGTTGTTACATTTTTTAAAAAAACTACAAGACTAGAAAAACAAAACAAGCAGAATATAAGAAACATTTTCCAATGCATCCTTACATCTAATATGATGAATGCCTTACACAGGTAGCAAGCTCTATGATTGTGGGAATCATATTTGTATACGTCATAACCTGTAAACAATTGTTTTAAAGGATTTCTTTAACTCGGCATATAATGCATATACGTGTAGTTATGAGACACCCCCTCCTCCAATTACCAAGCTTGCGACGAAACTCTTAGAAATTTGCAGTATACAGGCTGTTAAAAAAAGCAAGTTCTTGAAAAAATTTTCTAAAACAAAACGTCGTGTTCTTTCTTCTTCTTTAACCTTGTGCTACAGCCTTTTTTCTTATGCTTGCATTCATATCAATGCTTATGTCACATGCGTGCTTGTGCTAATATCAATGCTTATGTCACATGCGTGCTTGTGCTAATATCAATGCTTATGTCACATGCGTGCTTGTGCTAATAATATTCACTTCAACTGTGTTAACCAAGCTTGATGCAAATGATCTGTCATTGCAATTTACATTATTTCAATTACTTTTTTCCACAAAACATTATTTAGCTTGACGTTTTGCTATGAATTCAAATTCTAGCATCCAAATCGACAAATTTATAAACCTAAATTTGCTATATACATCAGCGTTTTTTGTACACATACTTGAAATAATAGTTACAATTGCATTTAAGTTCAGAACCAAAAGTTACGTTTTGGGCCGTCAAATTAATAATGAAAATTTGCTTTTTGCTTGTAAATTTAACCTTTATAGGTAGTATACCTTTATAAATCAGACATTCGTAATAAGTACCTTTATAAGACCATAATTCATGTTAAGTTCTTCCTTCCATGTGCATTGCTTCCAGTTCGATTCAATATAGTCTTCTTGAGCGCCTTGTACACAAAGTTTGCCATTTTCAACCTTTATCACAAAAATATCTACAGTCAGAATTATGGTTTAGTCATGTTATCAATAGTTAAGTCTGGAAAATCGGTAATCATTACGCTCTGATTTTCTTTTGCACAAAAATAGTAAAATTCAAAATGTCAAATGTGTAGTTGATAATTGGAAGAGGTATTCGTAAAATGCTTATCATTTGTCTTCAACTGAAAGCCAGTATTTTTTGCATACCAAAAGATATACTCAGTCTTTCATTTTGCATGATATTGCGTATGTCGAATTTAAGTTCAGTAGCGTATCCGACTAATCCAAGATCCCTCTTTCATAAGAGTCATTGAATGTTTAAAAAGTATCTACTTTCAGTAGCGCAACAGCAAAAAGTTAAAAATAACAGAAATGATGAGACGCAAAATTTTGTGTTATCAAAACTATAAGTTCTTAAAATACTTGTTTTTAATTAACTGCCAAATGAAGAAATACAATTTGTTATAGATATTCTAAAACAGGTGCATTCTAGTCATAATGACGTTTAATTATTTGTACGTGACAGAAAAATGAAAGAGGCTTTTATTTGCAATTTTTAAGTTCTCGATACAAAAAGTTTATGAACAAGATATATTTAAGCAAAGTAAAAATTAGCATGCATGCTCTATTCTGGAACCGTTATTCAGCATACGTGCATGTACTTACTGACAAGTCAAATCAGCCAAAATTATCTTTGTTTGTCAGCATATATATGCATGTCCATGTGATAAGATTATAAGAAGTATTTGATAAAGAAAACGTCTCAAAACTTAGACGATTCAGATTTAGAAGCATTGGATAATAAACAAGTTACTTCATAATTCGGATTAACAGCTACCGCAATAAAGAGCTGATGTCCTTAAGTTGAAATGATGTGGAATGTCTTTTACGACATTAGATTCTTCTAGGCAAATACTGAATTATATGGCAAGCGTTACTCCCGGTAAATTGGCGCGTTTTGATTAGTTCAGAAGCATTTTTGTCTGTCCATTAGTACCGTAATAAACCACCGTGAAAAACGCGTAATTATACAGTCAAATGTAAACAAATTTTGTAAAGCGAACAGCTAAACGAAGAAAAACAAAACAAAAAACCATTTACGAATGTGAGTCGAAGGAAAAACACTTGGAAAACAGTTTAATCATCCAGGCGATACAATTTGAAACGATTTATTTTTTACCTAAGCTTTCCCGTTCTATACTGAGAAATATCGAACTTTTGTTTTTTTGTACTAACCACGCGGTGGGTCTGTACAAAAAACTTCGGTCCGATATTTCTACGTAAAAACCTCGAGCTCAGTTAGTAAGGGCTTAGTATTGTAAACGTTATGATATTCATTTTGAATAAAATTTTCATTGTTTACCTCATTCGATGCACTGCCAGCTGCAAATAGAAGACAAAATAAGAAAATGTGAGCAGCCATCTTTCACGAAAGAACGACAAGTCTTAATACTTGAAAAATCGCTTGCACTGCTACTTAATATAGGTAACGGCTGCCATGAAATACTAACTATACTTAAAACAGCTGTGTTTATTTTGTCCTAAATATGCAATGTATACATTGCATAAACGTTCACATCATATAAGTTAATTATAGTTCATTATCAACAGTTTCAGTTTCATAAAATTATACTGCAACAAATCATCTCCAAACTGGATAAGAACTATGTAGGAGACTTGTTTTTCTCGGTTGCGTTCCACAACATGCATTCATTGATGGCTTTTGCAATTTCCAAATACTTACCTTATTTTCAACATCTTAGTCTTAAAATGGAAAATATATTTATAGCAACATTGAGCATGATCAGTTCAACAAGAATTGAAAAAGCAAAATTTTGTATGGTTCTAAAACATGTAAACGATTTATATATTGAATTTAGTCTTAAGAAACAAAACTCTAAACAACTGTCTATTGTAGTGATCGTTAGACTATAAAACGATGTTAGATAATAATTTTCTCTTCAATAAATGCAACACAACTTAAATGCAAGAAAACTAATATTTCTATAAACAAACAGAAAGCTAAGTAATTGAATGAAAGAAGAAAACATATAAATTTTTATGTTTCAGTGAAATACCAAATGAAAAATATATTTTTTGTACTCCAAAACAAATTTAATTGAAGAAAATATTATGAAATATTGACATAACCTTCAAGATATCTGCATGATCACGCGGCATTGCTAATGATAAAAGGCGTCTTTCATTAATGGGAGAGCTTGTATATCATGATGACTATGTTATTTGATGTTTGCGTATTCTAAAATTTTCATCAACATTACATACAACAAAGTATAAAGTTAAATTTACGTTGCTTTTAAACCTAACACATACCCGGGATACAGTGCTTAGTTGTTTTTCGCGACATGTTAGCTACATCAGCCAAAAAATTATTAAATATGGGCAAGAATTTGAACAATTGCTCATTAGTGACAAACAAAATACAACTCTAGCATGTTTTGATGTACTGTGTTTAAAAAATGTTCCTGTCTAAGATAAAGCAGAAAGTTCGCCATAACTAGAAAAAAAATAAGCTTGGAGTAAAGCAAAAATGATGAAACTGATTAGCAGCAGGGAATTTTTAAGATATGACGAAATATTTGCTCTTTTTAACGAAAACATCCAACAATAATATATAAAGCAGTCTTTCTCTTATGTCTCTGGCAAAATTCATTAGCCAATTTACGAGAGACATATGGCTACCGAAATTGAGCTTTTACCAATCAAATAAAATATACAGTCAATGAGTGCGTAAGAATATGCTACCTGTTTTAGGAATAAGAATTAAAATAAGTACATTCAGTAATGATAACACAAGCCTTGAAAATTTAAGTACATTTAGTATTCATAACAAAAACCTTTAAAATTATTCTTAAGCTCAAATTATTTTTAAAACAACAGTAGCTATGACTCCAATTTTTTTTTTAAATTAAGTTTATTAAAATTTTGCAACCACAAGCCAAAAAAATTCGTTCTAAAAGTTATCTTTTTAAAAACCTGTTTTACTTACACATATAATGATGAAACGACGTATTTTTCAATGTTTAGTTATAACTATTAAGATTAACATTTAATTATTGTGCGTTGTGCGCAATAACGACCGCAATAGAAATCAAGTACAACCCAAAAGGGAAAATGTTGCTCACGCTAAATAGGGTTAAAAAGTATATCTGTTGCTGTATTTCACGAAAACGATGAGCTAACAACAACGACGTACGTAGTTCGAAAGATCAACTTTTTCGAAATTACCTTTTTACTGGTATTTCAGCAATCATTGAAACACTATAAAAAAACCTTTATGGTGTTATTCTAATTAAGCTATTATCTAAGCAAACGTGCATATATGTTTTTAGCTTTGACAAAGTCAATCACGATGAAACAGCTTTTCTAATAGAAGCTTTACTATAAAAAAACAGAAAATCATTCAAAGGGAAATAACTTTTTCTAGGCTTAAGTTTAAATTGACTTAAGTCTGAGGTGGTGGAACTTCTTGGATTACAATGCGAGAGATTGAATTCCATCCACTTGCGGCATCTGCATCAGAATATCCTTGACAATTACCAACATAGAAACCAACATTAACAGTACCACTGTCGATGTTACCACAATATCCCTCGATATGACGATGACGATGAACATTTCGTGTACCTTTACCTTTCCATATGTAAAAAACTCCTTCAATTGTGGAATTACACTCTTTTCCATTGAACTTAAAGTACCATCTCTTGCAACAGTAGTCACAGTTTTGAATACGGAGATTACCAGCGTAGAACACATTAAGATAGGTATTGCTACATTTTTTTTCAAAACTACAAGACTAGTGTAAAGAACAAAAACAAATAAGTAAAACATTTGTAAGTATCGAAAGTGATCATGCAGTATGACAATCACAGAAAACAAAAGAATTTGTAAACAACATCGAATATAGTTTTATTGTTGTCATTTTAAGTAATAAACGTTAAGTTGTTAACCGCAATGCTGCATAAACAAAGGTTGAAGTACTGAGATTTATTGACAGGAAACTGATATAAATGTAAAATCGTAGAGAAGATATTTTCGTGTTACCATGGTCCTGAGGCTATGCATTTTTCAGATCGTCATTTTAGCCAGTTTGTTTGTAAGAAATTAGACAACTTATGTTTATATTTGTTTGAGAGTTTTTATTACCAGTCAGCAGTTTATTGACCGCTCTTAACTATCTTTCAAAGTCGTAGCTAGCTCGCTAATTGGAGAAGCCAATATTTATATATTCATGTTCTGCTATATTACGTTTTTTCGAAATAAATTTTTTCGTGGATTATAACATTCATGCATGTATGAATTATGCCTCTCTACTCCTCCCCTAAACCATCGAAATTAGCTAGGGCATTGCTTTTTTGTTAAAAAAAGAAAAACACAACAAAACGAGTTAAATACACTGACGAAGACACATTTTTTGAAAAAATCTTCATTTCTAGGTATTTAATTACTATCTAATTAATGAATGAAGTAAAAAGAGATTTAATTGGAGTGACGCTTTGCTTGCTTGCTATTTTTTAAAGAGATGTTAAGTTCCATTGCAAGAATTAACATTTGTACGAAGTGCATGATAAAACAAGCCTATGCTTATTGATCTCGCTAAACATATCGACGTATGAAAGAGCAAATGATATATTAAGAGAAACGTATTTAAAGCGATAAAAGAGATCTTCGACATTTTTGAAAAACTATTTTGGATCTCCCTTTTATAACCTAAAGGCTAAAGAGATCATATGACAAAAGTGTCTAACTGTCATAGCAAATGACTTTTTATTTCATAATCTTTTCATTGTTCATTCCTATGTAGCTATAAGTAATTTTTTCAGTTGACAATTTACAAGTACTTTTCCAAATTTATGTTCAGTAAATATTCCAAAAATTAATATTTAGTTCATTTTTACCTCGAGCCTAAAGATTGGCATAGCTGATTGTTTTCCATCCAACCACAATTAAAACATTATCTTTTTCGTCATTTTAGTTTTTACGTTATGTCAAAACGTCCGCGGACTTTAACAAGTAATTAACTTACCTTTATAAGTCCATTGTTAAGACCATTTCCTTCCAGCCATGCGCATTGCTTCCAATTTGATGTAATATTTTTTCTTGTAAATTGACCGTCCTCTTTTTCTCCCTTTAGTACAAAAATATTCACGGTCAGAATCATAGTTTCTTAGTTGTGGATTAAGATATTAATTGTTAAGTCCAGCAGCTTTGAAAAATTCTTAATACCATTACACAGATCAGTGTGAAATGAGTAAAAAAGTATATTACAACGTTTATAAAGCATCAACGAATGTTTTTTACCATGATTCTATACCGAAGTTGTTTTCGAATATATGAACTCAACACAGTTTAATTCAATAGAACAAAAATGAAGAATACAAAATAGCAAGTTTTCACATTTGACTTACTTTCATAATCACATTTTAAAATATTCTTATATGGTCATGCACTTGTAGTTGTTTACGTAGTCTATCCTTGGAGTTCATCTCAATGCCGACTCAGCATTTTAAGGTCTTGTTTTATACCACAGGAACACCTGCCAACTCGCCCGGTTTTATTGGAGTCGCCTTAATCTTAAAACAAATCTTCTAAACGCCAGATTTTCGATCACTTTCACCCTTCTTTAATGACATGTAGATAGTGAAAAAACCTTTAACAAATCAGGTCGGACTGAGTATTTAATTTCCATAAATATTTATGCATTTTATATGCTATGCACCCAAATTTTCCACGCACTTTCTTTTTATTAACAAGAAATCCACTTGAGTGTTCGCTTTTTGCTGCTTCTTACACAATTCCCTTTTATTGAGTTCGTCTGTTTGTCAATGTGTTTGTTGATACAATTCTCAATCAAACACTTACTCAGACTTGATTCGTTCAAAATTATTTTACTGAATACATGTGATACCAAAACTCAAACAAGAGAAGTGATTGAATATCTGGTTAACTGAATATTTGCATTAAGATTTCGGTGACATTCGATAAAATCAAGGAACTGGCATGTCTGCCTTCCTATGGTATCATGGTAAAAAAACATTAATTGATGCTTTATAAACGAGTGACTGAAGAGAAACAGTGTAGCTTACTTTTTTGCTCATATCATGCTTGTCTATGTTTTGATAACTATAATGAAGACATCATTGAGGATAAAACTTTAATTTCTGCTTATTGTGCACACTTATCACTTGGAGGCACATTAACTAATTACCTGCTTTTACAATATTAACTATAGCACCATGAAAGAAATTAATAGTTTGTTAGATGTGGGCGACGAAATTTTAGTTTAAGCTCAGTAAAGCGTGTATCCAGGACTATTCGTGTAAATAGAAAATATTTTAGCTTTTTTTGGCATTTAAATATTTACACTTTAGTACGCTTTAAGAATTAAGCTGTCAGATTGTAAAGAAATTCATGTCTTGTTTGGAATTACCACATAGAAATTTCGGCCGAAGAAATTACATCTCATAATCTTTCTAAGATGACACATGAACAATAAAGGAATCATAAGGGAGGCCTGAACATCGATAATTGGGGAGATGGAAAATAGTCATTTATATGTGTTTTGCCTGATGATCACAGGATTAATTTTATGACTATTGAACAAAAAAGAATATATTTTTGAATGAGGTCACTATGGTCATATATTATTATTGCATGGACTTCAATTTTAAAAATTTTTGTTCATTTGTTGTAACTTAATTAAATTGAGTGTCTATATTGCTTTCCTTACAGCGATTTTCTTCTTATTTTAAAAACAATGTTCACAAACATATAATAATTCTCTTATTTACGTATTTAAGCTGAAGGTCAGAAAATTTATATCCCATTTTCACCATTTTCTGGTTGAATATTAGACTGTTAAATGTTTCCCGGAATAAATATTTTTATTCAAATTAACTTTAGTTTATTAAATATGTAAAGCAAAAGTTTCTTATTATAGTTGAACTTGAATATATTTTGCGGTACGCAGTTTTGAGAAAATTGTCATGAAATTGTATTGCACGTATTTAGTGAAATTATAGAATAACAAGATAATGTTGACTTTGTTAAATTCCTACCGTCTTGAAAAGAGCTTGATAAAAAGTCCATTTTTCTTTGACGAACAATGTCTTCACTCTGCTTCTGGTTGTTGTGTTGGAAATATGGCAGTTTATCTCAGATTTTTTAGCTTCGTCTAGATAGTTAAAACCAACACATCTCTTCTCTCGATGACATTCAAATGAACATTCAATCGCACTGTCAACGAGATGACTTGCAATGATATTTTTTGGTGCCAAAGCATCACCTGCATAATGAAAAATAAAACGAAATTAAATTCAGCGCGTATTTTACATCGATAATATCTTGTTAAACAGAGTCTGGAAAACATTTCTCAATTCGTCAGACCTTAAGGCTTACATAAATAATTCAAGGATAGTTGGACGTTATACAGTTAATATATAACAAAAAAAATGTCGTAACTTTCTTCTCTATAGCAACATGTACTGTACTTTTATATTCCAATTGAGTATGCTTGTGTGATTATTATGCACATTCTATTTAATTAAAGAGGTTCAGTGAGTGAACACAAAAAAAATTGCATAGAAATACGATATGTGCAGCCTTGCTACGACTGTTGCAACTACGTATGTGTTTAGATGTCAAATGTTGGTATGCAGATAATGATTTGCAGACTGAAGATAGTTGCTGATGACTGAAATGGCTTTTTCTAAATCCTGCTCTTTTTAGGTTTTCTAAGCTTTATGTAACTTATAGCTTATACTGCTATATATAGCTTATACTCATATATCTTTTACAATTGTTAGCGTTGTCACTCCATTTGTGCACGATAAAGGTCATGCAAGCTGTAAACAAAAAGAGAAAATAACTCAAATTTACAAAATTAACTGCTGTAGATGAATAATAAAGTTTTTGCGTGGAAATGAAGTTAAACATCTAAGCTAAATTGAGACACTGGAACAAAATTTTCAGATTTAAAAGTGTCATCTACAATATTTTACAATAAAACTACAAGCTAAATAACGATAATTCAAAATTTGATGTACATGTATCAGCTATAGACTTAAACTTTTCTTTTCTTCAAAAAAACAAACGAATAAAAGTAAATTATTATATTTTATATTGACAACATACCATTTTCATTTATTTTCATGAATGCACTTTGTGGAATTTCGAATTCTTTGTTTGTTGCATTGCATGCACCGATTACAAGAAAAGTCACAAAAATGTACCCAACCATCTTTTAGAAATGAGTGATAACTTCAAGTAACACGTCTAATGAAAAGACGTTTGCATGCACGATTACCGCAATGTATCTGCTGTCATAAAGAGCTAACTATATATACGTGTACAGCTGTGTTTAGTTTGACTAAAATTTCAAATGTAAATATTGGAAACATGTGATGAGCTTGGCTTCCCCATAAAAGTCAATTATTTGACGAATCTACCGCAAAACGTTTCGCTCGCTTTATTTGCAGGAAACGATTGCTGTAAAAATTTGGGCAATTTGGTGAAAAATATATTTCCTGTGTGTTTAATTATTACAGTTACAATCCTTTTTGGTGGTCGACCATTAATAATTTAAGCATTTCATAAATAATGTACAAGCTTTAATATAATACAAATTACACACAAACACTATTAACCTGCCAGCTATATGCGGGTCTCCTCGTTTAAAAAAAAAAGATGAAACTTCTTCTCTAAGAAAAAGATTAAACTCGCTGCAATCGAAACGCTATGAACTTCCTGTCAATCCATGTAAATTTGTATAAAAAGTTGCTATCTGTCCCTCTCTCTTTTCTTTCTGTAGGAATTTATTCATCTACAATGCTTGTACAATATTTTATTTAAGAAAATATTTGTTGTTAATTATCTTTTACATGAAAAAAAATTTGCTGGTTTATTAACATACATTTTAGATAATTAATTTTAATGAAAATAGAGCTGACTTCAAAGCTTTCGGTAGATTCTGTACGTGACAGCAAAAATGAAGCGCATTTTTCAACAAGGTGATGAAAGGGTTTGTAATAACAATTTTGGAGCCAATGCTTAGAGCATAGAAGCCCCCATCAACATTTATTTTTAGTCTTAAAGTTGTATCAATGAGACGATTTGCAGAAAACATTCTGCACCAGACTTCCATTCAATAATGAGCGTAATTCTTCTGTCTCATTATTTAAGCACTACTACAGAACTTTTCTCAGGAGGGGGCAGTGCCCCCCCCCCCCAACTATTCATTAAAAAAGAAAAATTACCATAAAAGGGAATGTTTACTGATAGTCTATTTTGAGTATAGTGCAGGGAGTGGACTCTAAAAACAATCACGTTGGAATCTTTTGTAATTTTTCTTTTATTAGTTTACTACGTTTGCGATTAGACGACCGGCGTTGCTAAAAATAAAATGGCGACTACTTGACAACATGTTGCAGACATCGGTACTTATAATTTCTAAAATGTCACCCTCCCGCACCCAAAATTTTATGTTCTTTCCGACGCCCCTGGTTTGTTGTCGAAGTCATAATGTGTGATGAACACATAAGGTAGGAAGCTCTTGGTGTGTAGTATCCATTCATGTAGTTTACATTAAATATATAATCTAGCCAAGCGACAGTTCCAATATCTTACTTCCTAAGGGATACAGATTAACAGACTAAATCTGCTTAATGCATTGGTAATGACCACGAGCTATTTAATTTCGCAATTACGCTGTTAAGCGCTATTTAGGACATTACTGCTGACATTTGTTTACGTTAATAGTACTCTATGACAAACACCGACAACTCTGCTATATACAAGAAGTTTATGATATAAATCTCGTACATATTGCTTACACCCACTGCTAGCATATAATTATAGTGAAAAGAGTTGGAGAGATTCAATCAACGGTTGATGATCATTCCTTCAATCTGATTTTTTGAAAGTTGATCAAAAATACATGAGTAAAAAAACAAAAAAGGTGATGCGAGAATTGAAAAGATACATACATTTTTTAGAGCTCAATTACTCTGCAAATTGTTTTCAGCACAGTAAAAATTCATCAAAGATATAGAGCATTTTTAAAAAACTAAAACCTATATAATACAAAAATTTAAAAAAACAGAGACGGCTGTCACTTTATTTTTTCTTCAAGGGGGTAAAAAGGAACTTTGTAATTTAATTCAAACAACACATCATTCGAAAGCTCATGGTAACTTATTTAGTAATTTTAGTTATGCACAAAAGCGAGCTGAAGTTCGGTTGCCTTTTTGCGACACGGTTCCAATAAATATTATACCAAATCCATATAAAGAACTACGAATAATGACTGTTGAGATTTATTTCTTTTTAAAGACTAAACAACCAACTTTATAACAAAATATATAAAGTTCACTACAGATGTATTCATCATCGTCATGAAATCATCAATTACTTAAAAATTTCCTGACGGTTTCATTTTCATTTCAGTGAATTTTAAAGAATAAGAATATCCTTTCCAATCTTTCCAAACAACACCTTTGTACCAAGATGCAGAAGGTTGATAGTTGCCATGATAATAATACCCATTTAGGTTGGAATCATAACAATTATAATACCACCAAGCACCTTTAGCATGTACAGCACAGTTTCCTACAACATCTGTATCGTTATCTGAATCTTTTGTCGTAAACGACTTGTTTTTATGGGCGGATAATGAGTTCCCAGCAGTTCCTAAATGGTGATATTTGTATTTAAAAGAACGCACATTTAACAGTGGACTTTTATTATGCATTATTTTTGGTCACTACATGCTTACCTCACTGCTTGTGTAATATTAATATTTAATCAATGGACAATTGACAAAAATACTTACAATAAAAACATTCTTTTTGCTCCATCATGTTTGTCATCACTTAGTTTATTAATTATGTAGAAAATATTAAATACTACTGTATTCACATGACAAAATATTTTTGGTTTACAAAGGGGGTTGTTTGTTGTATTTTAAGTTGAAACATTATATATTGCTCTTATGACAAATATGTAACAAAAAAGTAGAATCAGTTCATGCAAATTCCAAGCATCCAAATCGTTTTAATTTAAT
Organism: Xenia sp. Carnegie-2017; assembly: GCF_021976095.1. NCBI lineage: Eukaryota > Metazoa > Cnidaria > Anthozoa > Malacalcyonacea > Xeniidae > Xenia > Xenia sp. Carnegie-2017. Next base: position 3,053,703 of record NW_025813493.1, on the reverse strand, counting down.
TCTAATATTATTTTTATCCTATCAACCCTTTTAACTTATTACTTTTAACTTATTACTTTTATCTTTTGGTGTTATTGTTTATATTTGCCTAATGACCTACCAGAATATTTTCCAAGTCTCAATTGATATTTTTTACTTTCATTCTCTACAGCAAAATAATCATATTCAGCATATCTTTTATTTCCTGACGTGTCTCCAAGATCAACACGAAGTTTATTTCTCCTTGCTGATGTTAGTCGGTATATTTTATCCAATCCAAGCCAGAATTCGCTTTTCAGATCACCAAAACCTTGTTTATAGTCATTCCAACCTCGATAGAAGTTTACACTTCCATCTTGACGTCTTTGAATTACAGTCCAACCTCCACCAGATGTTTTCATATCACAGAAAACCTTAAAGTAACCCTGACCATCTGGATTAATTTGATAAACTCCGTTCTTTTTTTCTCCTTTTTTGTAAAGATCTGCACAGTTCTTTCCTTGTGTTTTCTTTGATTTATTTGAAATTTTTGTTCCGTTTTGTTCTGTTACTGTGAGTTTGGTATATTCTTTTGAAAGCGTTGTCAATCGTTTTTCAAGAGTTCTTAACATGTTTTGTGTTTTCGCTAATTGTGCTTCGAGTGTTTTCATTTGTATAGAAAGCTTAATCATTTGAACTTTGAGCTTCTTTATTTGTTTTCGCAAGGTTATACGTTTACTTATTTGTCCTTTTGTCTTGTTCATTTTGGATTGGAGTTTTAACTTAAATGTTTGAAGGTGTTTGTTTTGTGCGCCAAGTTTTTTGTGATATGTTTGAAGTGTAGCTATATGTGCTTTTATAGATGCAATTTGTGTCTTCAAAGTTACATTTCGTTGATCAGGTTTTGCGGTGCGTTTCATGTCGAGGCTGATTGTTGAGAAGTCATCTTTTGTAAGATCTTTTTTTTGTATTAGTCAACATCACTCTACGGAAATAGTTAAATGATATGAGACAAAACAGTCAACTGACATATTAAAGCATAATATTCAGTGGCCGACTACATAGTAGGCTCTGTAGGCTGGAGTTTACAGGCTCGGGCATTTGAGAGGTCCATAGTTTCTAGACATAAATAGTTTTTAGCTTCTGCTATTCCGGACTAGAATTAAATGCTCCTAAATTAGACCATTTATGTTTTTGAAAACCATACAATCTACTGTTCAAATTCAGGATGCTTAGAAAACATGAAGTCTTAGCTTTCCCAATTTGAAGTTTAAATTCATTCCTTATTGTTGATTCTATGAGTTGCAAAGACCAGCTGGAAAATACGAAGGGTAAGGGCTATTGGAGCGTAAGGAACGCAAATGTCATCATGAGATTGAACTTAGTGGGAAGAATACATAACCGATTTAAATTTCAACAAATTTGTATTAGCCGGCGTGCTCCGTAATTAGTAATCCGCCATTGATGATAACACTTATTACACTATGTCAATTGCTTACTGACCATTATCCAGCATGATGTTCTTGTGATCTTTAATCGCAGCCGGAATTTTCAAAAATTTTAAACAATTTCTAATATTAATACGTAATGTAACAAAGAGGTAAAATTCATAGAATTGTGCCAATTCATCATCTTCCACCTTTTAAACTACGTTTATCAAAAAAATTCTATTTGAATTGGTTTGGAAAATGCTTATGGTGATTAAGAAATAATCAATCATAATTTTAAAATGATAAAAGAACTCAAAATAGTACAAAAATAAACCGTTTTGTAAATTTCAACTTTCAAAAGTGGCGTAGTACAAAAATTTAGGAGCTCATATTCATATAAGCATACCATAATCCGTAAAACATGATTTCAAATGATCTTAGAAGACGATATGAATAAGTGTTCTCTCATGCAGTTAGTTACAGAGATTGCTACGACATTGCAGGAGACAATTTTTAAAATTATAGCTACGAAGAAGCATATTACGAAGAATAAAGCAACCATGAAATTCAATTCATCTCTTTTGATCCATTGATGACATACTTTCTAACACAAAAACATTTAATAACGGCATATTTAATGCAAAATACTAAAACTGCCCATTGCTACTATTTTAGCAGCTTTCAACCTTTTCACTATAAAGCACTGTCCTATTAAATCATGCTCGCCTCAAAAATACAAAAGGTTTCACACCTTGCACGTTTTAGTTTTAAAAAGATTACAACTTACCCATGAATAATAGCAAAAAGACAAGCTATTACAATCATCGCATAAGTAAAGTTTGCCATCTTGTGATAAGTCTCACTTGTAGAGGTTTGAAGCGTGTGTGAAGAAAGTAGCAAAGCTCTATTTATATATTTGTGTTAATTGTGGTTCAATAACAACTTGTTATAAAATTTGATTACATGTTGACTATTCATAATTGTTTTATAGACTTGCTACAGCACTTGAAATTAATTAAAGTTTTAATTGTATGTTTGTGCTATTACACAAACAAAATATTAAAGAAGGCTTTGCATAAAACATTTCATTTTGAAGCTTCCAACGTACCTTTTTGAACACTTGTTCTGACAATAGTATCAAAATCAAAAAAGCAAAATAGCATCCTTAATTGTGTTTACATAAGTTGGGAATTCAGCCAGAAATAGCAAACATAAAGACATGGAAATGCGTGGTCCTCCTGCAAATATGTAATTTGTACATTCCCGATGAAAATTTACATATGTAGTTGAAGCTTTAATAACATATTGGGAAAGGCAGGCTTACTTATTCAAGCCAGAGAAGTTTATCTAACATATCACGATTTAATAAGTGAGTTAGGCTCGAACACATGCTTTATATCTTACTTATTAAAGCCAGACAAGTTTATCTAACATATCACGATTTAATGAGTGAGTTAGGCTCGAACACATGCTTTATATCTTACTTATTAAAGCCAGACAAGTTTATCTAACATATCACGATTTAATGAGTGAGTTAGGCTCGAACACATGCTTTATATCTTACTTATTAAAGCCAGACAAGTTTATCTAACATATCACGATTTAATGAGTGAGTTAGGCTCGAACACATGCTTTATATCTTACTTATTCAAGCCAGACAAGTTTATCTAACATATCACGATTTAATGAGTGAGTTAGGCTCGAACACATGCTTTATATCTTACTTATTCAAGCCAGACAAGTTTATGTAACATATCGCGATTTAATGAGTGAGTTAGGCTCGAACACATGCTTTATATCTTACTTATTCAAGCCAGACAAGATTATCTAACATATCACGATTTAATGAGTGAGTTAGGCTCCAACACATGCTTTATCTTTTAGTTATGACCTAATAGACATATTTCCAAATAGACATGTTCTTAAATAGCTCGCCAAAGCAAATTTACTGACTGAGTTGGTTTTCTTTAAGTATTTTGCAAGATGTATTTAGCATAGCTACAATAATTCGCTGATTATAATTATTTAAAAACAGCTCTTTACGCTTGGTATTGATGGGAAGTATTTGGGAACATCGCGTACGTAAAATCATAATGATTGTTTTTCGTAGAGATCAAACATAAAACCTGTATTTAGTAAACACTCATTTATCACTCATGTTAGAAGTATAATCATATTCCCGAGTTCAAGGACAAGAAAAAATTCACAAGCTGCACATTCTTGTCAAACTGCTCGTTAGCTACATTCAGCCCCATGACTACTGACTCAATGTCATACAGACTTCTGCCCACTCGATCACCATAAAAATCCAAGTTTTTACTTTATAGAAACAGCTACGTATTTGAAACGCCGTACATTCAGAAAATGATACTTAAGCAACTTTAAATATTAGAGTTTATCTTCC